>NC_034591.1:35631287-35686189 GCF_900095145.1 Mus pahari | reverse complement strand
AAGAAAGAAAGAAAGAAAGAAAGAAAGAAAGAAAGAAAGAAAGAAAGAAAGAAAGGAAGGAAGGAAGGAAGGAAGGAAGGAAGAAAGAAAGGAAGGAAAGAAGGAAAGAAGGAAGGAAGGAAGATTAAAACTCAAAGATCAGGGGATTGAACATGTAGGGAATGGATAAAGTTGTAAAGGTAATTTTCTGGCTTTAACTATACATGAATTTTCCTTGGTGTGTGTATTATAAATAAATGCATAAAAATATATTTTACAGTGAAAGTCTAATGTGAAGCTCCACAGCTTCTAACTGTCCACAAAAACTATAAATAAATTCACCAAGATGCACAGACTTTGGATCTGGAATATTTTGCTGGATGATATTTTTTATTTGGAAGTCCTTTATAATAAACTTTAAAATATGTTTTAAAGATGAACCTCTGTGGTTACGAGCACCCACTTGGCAGCTCACAACCATCTGCACCTTCAGCCCCAGGAAATCTGATGCCTTCTCTTTGTTTCTTTGACTATCAGTCATATACCTGGGGACCAGAACACTTTTGCACATGAAATATATGAAAACTAAAACAACTGAAATCTAAGAAGGTCCACTTGGAAACATACAATCATTACATTTTTATTCAAACAAATGCATGAAGTTCAGAACAGTGGCATGTTGTGAAAAACCCATCCCCACTATTTTGTCCTCAGCTCTCCTTTGATCCTCTCCTGTAGCCATTGCAACCACTTTGCTTCAACAGAGTTCTTGAAAGAAAATTTCAATCTTTTACTTTACTTGTAAGCATTATATACCATTAATCACATATCCTCTTAAAAAGCTTACATACATGCAATCTCAAATATGTGTATATATTGCTTGAGTTTTCTTCATAATTCTCATGCCTTATTTCTACCTCCTTAACTGGTCTCTGTATATTTAATTACCATCTCGTTCGTTTTCAGGCCTTAGTCTGTACACAGCTTCTTTCTAGTACCCTTCTTTGATTGTGAGTGTATTACAAAGAATTTCTCTTTTTTTTCTCTTTATATCACCTCTGTTTCAAACTGTAGATTCTTACTTACCACCTCTGGCTAATTTTGTCAATAAATCTCTTAGATATACCAAAATAAGGTCTATTGTTTCCTCATGTCCCCGCTGAGAAAGAATCTTCTGCTGTCAGGTCTCATGTTCATATATCCTGGATCAACTGTAACTCCTCTCCTAGTTCTGGGTACCCCATTAAATCTGTCAGGGAAACTCACAGGCTAAGCCTGCAAAATAGCTTCACAATTTGGTAATTTTTCATTGCCTTTGCTCCCAGTTCAAATTACTACTATTTCTTATTTATATTCTTGAAACAAATTCTTTAGAAATCACATCATGCTTGCTCTACTCTCTTCATCACTTTGTGCAAGCTACCATCTAAATAGCAGCCACAACAGCAGAGCTAAGAGATGCTATAATTTGGATACCCTTCCCATAAAGTTTGTGTATTAAAACATTTGTCTCTGGCCTATGGCAGTATTGGTATATAATGGAAGCTTTAAGAGGCAGAGCCTAGTGTAGCTTTTTACATGCTTAGAGGACATACCCTAGAAAGTATTGTGGCTTCCTTCCCCTTCTTTCTTTTGTTTTTACTTCCTGGCCATGAAAGGTTTGTTTGTTTTTTTCCACTGTGAGCCCCTGGCATGATAGTGTCTATGTCAATGCAAAAGTGGAATGACATCATTACAAGTAGAAACAAAAGTAACCCTTCTTTAGAAGTAAATTGTATCAATTATCTATTAAAAGATCAGAAAGCTGAGAAAAGTGGTCATCACACGTGTTGCTCATATTCTCAGAACTCTCCAACAATGTGCCCTAAGCCACACAGCCTGAAGTTATAGAGGATTTACAGAACAACCCCATCTTCTACCACATTTTGCCCCATTGGTTTGTAGCAATTATAACAGCCAGCTTTCCCTTGCTTAAAAATTGCCAAAGACACAACTATTTTAGAACATGGCTGCTCCCTCATCCTTAGTATCTTTACATTTCAGAGTTCACATATAGCTCATCCCTTCATTTAACAGAAGTTAAAATGAATTTGTGGATTTTTTTAAACCTTGACATTGGCTGAATGTCATTTACATTTTGTAAAATGAGGAACACCACAAAATGACAAATTTTGGGAGAACTTCATTTCTTCACCAATTCAGTTTTGGACATGTTCAAGATGTCTCCCCCCACCCCCGACAAAAGGCCCTACCATTTGAGTGACTATTTCCTGACCATGCTACATAACCACCTTCCCCAACACACACACACACACACACACACACACACACACACACACACACCATTTTTCTTGAACATTATTTTTCTTCACAGCACTCAGCCTCCATCTTATATTCTGCATCTTTAAAGGGCTGAATTATTGTTGTACGCTTTGTATCTGAATATAGTTAGAAATGGGAAAAAAGATTAGTTATTCATTCTTTTCTGCTATATTTTCAGTGCCTGAAAAGAACCAAGGGGATGAATGATTGAATTCACGACGACATTTTAGATTTCTAGGTTTTGTGATTGAGTGGATGATAATTGATTACTGATGATGATGACATCAAGATAGAGACTGAAGAAAATAAAGGGATTTGATTTGACATCGTTTTGCTTACAGAAAAATGAGGTAAAGGACACGCTAGCCTACATAAATACTTTACTTACTTAATTTCAAGAAATAATTTTGATAAAGATAATGATAACTTGATTAATTTATAATTTACTATTGATTTTGCAATCTGTTAAAATGCCGGAAACCATTTCTTTTTTGGTTTTGCTGTAAAGACATACGTTCGAGGGTAAGAAACCTAACAAAGAAAATAAATTTTAGTTTTGAAACTTAAGAGTATATTTTACATGTGTGGATAATATAAAAGCATTTAATATGTCCTTCCTCCCTAAGGGCTTCATTTCTCACGTATTTGATACTGCTGGCTTGTGATCATGGCGACAATGGACAGGGAGAGATCAGTACAAACTCCTGTGTGAATAATGGGCACAAATGCTCCCAACTTTCCCACGAAATTCATAGAGCTCTAAAGAATAAACTTTCACAATTCCAATAGTTTAAAACTATACATGCATGTTTATTTTTAAAATGTCAGATCAGACATGTCTTCAACATCAGGTAACTTCTATGTAAGTGTAAAGAAGGGGAGCCTGCAGAGATGGCTCTGTGGTGAATGCTCTTGTTGTGCAAGAATAAAGATTACAGAGTTTGAATCCTTAGAATTCCCATAAAAGCCAGGCACATAATGCATGTTTGTAGTCACGGAACTCCTACAGGGAGATGGAAAGCTGAGGCAGAAAAAAATCACCAGAAGCCACCAGTAGGTTAGATTTTGTATGCACTAGCCTGTTATATGGCATATGCCACAGAAAGAAGGGAATCCAAAGCGGAGAGGTGAGAGAGAAGAAGGGGGAAGGGACACGGGATTGAGATCCTGTCTCAAACAAAGTGGAATGCAAAAACCAAGACCAGAATCTGCACCCTGACCTATACAGAATTGTCGGTGCAGCAGCGCTAAAGAAGTTGTGTAATTTCACAAGCACACATAAACAGAAAGAGAGAGGTGGGGAGAGAAAAAGAGAGGGAGCAGGGAGAGACAGAAACATAGAGGAATAGAGACACAGAGACACAGAAGCACAGAGACAGAGAGACAGACAGGGACATAGAAAATGAAACCAGAAATATAGAGATTCTCAGTTCCTTGACCAGCAAGAGAATCTTAGTAATTTTTGCTGGAAGGTGCTATTATTTCTATCTCTATATTGCACATGTCTTTTCATGCAGATATAATGACAGACACTACGACAGTTGTTCCAATGTTTTGGGGAAGTGAATGGAATAAGAAAAGTCACTAACGCTGCCCTAATAACCTTCTGAAAAGATGTCACTTAAATACTATTTTCAAAGTGAACGTGTGTGCACACACATGAATATGTACACATACGGGAAACTTTAAGCGATATAGTTAAAAGAATTTCCACTTTTAGATGGTCAAACAAAATCATGATCCCCTTGATTTTATACTTGGTCTTAATAAACTGTTATTTGTGGAGTACTGAAGCAAATGAACTCTTCATTACTGATGGGGATAATTAGAATAAAAGAGCTTCAAACTCAAAGACTCACAATTTTAATGCAGTCTTTTATCAAAGCAGTCACTCCTCCTCGACTTGACAGTTAGCAGCATATGATCTGGTAAACAAATACTTTCACACGGAACAAAAGTGCTATTAAAGGCCAAAACTGTCAACACAAATTCCATTCTTACAAGTGAAAAAAATACATAAACTGTTGATCACCTCTGGTTGTCTTAACTAGCATGGAGGTTGTCATGGAAACATTTCTGCGAAGTTCACAGTGATGAAACACAAACACTTCCAGTCTAATTGCTATTAGGTTTAGCATACCAGAGTTTATTTATGCTCAGTGTGCACTGTGATAAAATGTAGCAGAAATAAAACTTTTAATAATCCAACATAACAAAGCCAACATTCCTCTTTTGAAAAGTAAATGAAAATGAAACACAATGGCAGTTTTTTTTTCAAAATCTCATAATGCCCCAATATTCTAAAATACCTATTCTGATACTTTTGTACCCATAGCGCATGCACAAATTTTGAAAAGATTTTTGTACATTTACTTACATGTGGTTTAAAAAAAAAACACCACTTTATACATCAAACCCAAGACACTAAATATTAAAATTCAAATCTCAGCAGAAGTTGAGCCTCTTTAGTTCTACTTTTCTGGAAGTGTTATCACCTACTCAACAATTATCAAAGAATTGCATCTCATTTTATGAAGACAAAAAAAAGTAAACAGTTTGTCCGAAATCTTCTATTTTCTCAGTGACAGGGGACCTTAAAACCTATCCTAAAGAAAAACAAACATTGCTGACATGTCTACAAAATAGTATGCTTGTGAAATCCCAGTAAATAAGTATTTTACTCAACATTTTGGTAGAAAATATGTCTTTCTAGTGTATATGAAAATTTTAATCTTTAAAAATGTTTCCCAAAGTGTTATTACTTGAAGTACATGAATGTTTTGCCTACATGCATACCTATGAGCATAAAATGAAATGTGCTCAGAGGCCAGACGCCTGTTTCGGATCCTCCGGAACTAGGACTTATAGATGCTTTTGATCTGTTATGTACAGTTGTGGAATTGATCCTGGTTCTTCCAGAACAGTCAAGCGTTCTTAACCACTGAGCAATCTCTCTCCAGCCTCCTTGTATAAGACTTTAATTTTTGACTAATATATATGACTTTTCCCTTAATTTTCTTTTACTATTGAATTTTGGTGTTTTAAATTATTACTTATTGGGTTTTTAAATTATGATTGAGGCTGGCAGAACAATTCAGAGGTTAAAGTAGTAGGCTCGTGATAAGTTAAATTCACCCCTCAGATGCTACATTGGTAGAAGGCGAGAACTGGCCTTCAAGGCTAGCTCTCTGACCTGCATGTCCATGCTATACACACCATGAACACATTTTTGGTAAATTAATGATGAACCATCTAACATGTTCTCACAAGTATAATAACTACTGTGTAGTAAAAGAAGAATAGGATACCAGCTACTCTGTGGCCAAGCATAAATTCTAGATGATAAAAAAAAAGCAATGTTTTTTAAATAAATCATTAAAAGACACAGAGCTAAGTACAGGCACAATTGAGTGACGAAGTTCAACATAAATAATACTGGTACTCCACAATAAATGAGGAAGACATGAGTCTCTTCCAAAAATTTACAGGAAAAGCAAGATGACATAATTTCAGCGCTATTTCAAACTAAAGGATTCATGTTCGGAATAGTCCCACAAACACAAATCTCAGAGTACTAAAATGCAATTTTGTCATACTTTTCTAAGATCACATTTTTCTTAAATCTCAAGCTACTAGCTAGTCAAAATCAGACACAGCATATGTCACTGACTCAGGGTGGAACAGATGCTAACTCACTCTCTGGGATAGCACTACCACATCCAGCAGCCAGGGTGTGTGACTGGGGAGGGGCGCAGACGTGTCTGTATGCATTGGATCTGCAAGTTCCCACAAACGGCAAGCTACGCAAACTACACAACAATATTATACTTCTTCACTCACTCTCAAATATAGGGCTTTAAGGTAAAACCCTTAAACCATATTCTGTGATTTCCCCTAAATATTTGTGTCAACTTTGAGAAGTCTTTTTTTTTTTTCCCCTCCCCTATAAGGCTTAGTCTAAAATTCTAAGAGGAGTCAAAGGCTCAACTCCTTCTTGCTCTCTGATGCTAATAAGACGCATCCTTCTTTCTCCTCTCAGTCCAGAAAGAAACAAACAAACAAAACCCAAAAAAACATTACTGATGTCCTCGACATAATCTAATAAAAACAAAAGCTTTCTGGCAGCCAGAGATCCAAGGTATTTACAACAAAAGAGGCACAAAGGAGACTTGTTTGAGACCTAACTAAACATTCAGAGGATAGGAGGGAGCGTACAGGGAGGGGGACTTCGAAGAAAGAAGATGCACTAGAGAATGTGTTCGGAATGCAAAAGTGTGCTGAAAATGTGATGCTGTATCTGGGTGTTAAAAAAATCCTGTGTCTCCTCAGAGAGCTTTTAACTAGGCTGTCATCAATGGAACTTTATTACGTTTTTTTAAAAAAAAATTATGTTTAATTATGTGTATGTATGTGGTTTGTGCACTCAATGCAGTTTGCTCACAGAAGCTGGCGGTGTCTGATTTCCTAGACTTAGGGTTACAGCTTATTGTTAGCCACCTGCTTTGGGTGCTGGGAATAAAATTCAGGTTTGCACCATAGCTTTATGGACTCCAGTCACTGGTTGGTCTTAGAGACTTCTAAGCTTAAATTCCAGATTCCTTTGCTGTCACCTGCATTTTGCAGTCACATATCACATAAAGGGAAAGTGCAAATACAGGAAATTCATACTCTCCTATCCCTATTATTTAAAGGGGTAGAGTAATATAATCTAACCTTACCTAGTTGTTATCCATATGGGTTGCAGGAGAAAACAGGCACGTATTAAAATTAACAAAACAAAATGTGACCATGGGCAACTGTAGTGATTCACATAATTAGCATGCACAAGTGCATGGGCAAATTTCTAAAAACTAATGACAACAATAAATTAAAATGTATCAATTGGTTATAAAATTATATGTAAATATGAAAGTCATTCCTTTTATCCATTCATTTGATAAAGCTTTAATTAAATACCAAATATAAGTCAATGTGTTAGAAATGAAAGAAAATCCAGAGATCTGCCCACTTACCCACAGATGTACACAGCAACATCCAGGTATATCACTGGTTAGGAACATTAATGTTTGCATCTTTGTTATCTCATCTTTAAAATCAGAAAGATATGAAGTGTATAGAATTCTGGCCATAAGCAGAACTCTATCACAATCACTGTATTTTCAAACATTCATCTATTTTTATTTTATATTCAGCTATTGTGCCTGCATGCATGTCTCTGAACAACACAATTTTGCAGAGCCTGAGGAGAGTAGACAAGGGCTGTAGTTTTCCCCTAAGTGGAGTTAATGCAGAAGGCTGTTAGCCTCCATATAGATGCTATGAATTTAACCAGGTCTCTAGAAGAGCAGCCAGTGATCTCCTCTGCTAAGCCAACTCTCTGGTCAGTAATCGCTGTATTTCACAGACACTCAACATGCCAGATCAAACTGAAAATGAGAGGGGAGGGAAAGAAAGTTTGGGAGAACAGGGTTGGATCCAGTAAAGGGTAGAGGAGACAGTGGAACAGGAAGAATGAAAAGGAAAATAATTACACTATTTTGTAATTTCCTTCAACAATCCAACCAGACACTTAGAACTGCCTCTTGACCGTGTGCCCAGCCAGACCTTGAAGAAATGTAGGGAAAGCCTAGACCCTGGCCAAAACTACCTCAGTGTTTACTGGAAAGCAGATCTTTATGAATGAACTCAGTTCTTCTATAAAACAGATTAAAATCTTTTAGACTTTTGTAAGCTATGAGAAAGGTCAATGGCACCAAATAATCATTAAGTATTTAGATAGTACACGAAATTATGAGAATCCTGGGTATCCACTCAAAAAAAAGAATTTAGATTTTTTTTTCTTGCTTTATGGGAAATGTATTGCAATTCTCCAACATCACAAGGCTTTTTCTTTATAGTATCTTACTCTGCAGCTTCTTTTGCTCCTTTTGCATGGTTGCCAAAAAGCCGGGCATTGGCACAGACCATGCAAAGATTGGCAAAAACCTTCAAGTTCTTCTCTTCTTCTGCGATGACTCTGGCCTTTTGCTTTTTGTACACATTCCGGATGGGCATCACAGGTCCTGTTAGCTGGGTGACCAATTTAAGATCTTCAGCAGAACTGTCTACCGTCTTCGGAGCAGATGGCATCATGGGGCTCGGAGCGGCACACCCTCAGGTGCTGAGGTTGGCCTGGAGTGATTCGGTGGATTTGTTTTGCCTCCTTGGATCCACAGAGATGCTGATGGTGAGAGACATTTTCTTGCGGATACCAGCCACCCTGAGTTCCTCCAGGCTGAAGCCCCTGCCTGCCGGGACCTTGGTGAGGTATCTAACTGTTGGGCACCTCACGCTGGGCCTGATGGGACCGGTTCTGGGACGAGGGGCAATGCAGCGCACTTTCGCCTGTGTCTATGGATCTTGCGTGCCTGCTGGTTGAACCAAGTGTCCAATCCACTCCATTGCGGCCAGCCAATCCTTGTGAAAGTGGGGCTTCAGGATCTTGCCATTACGGCTGGGCGCCATGGCTGTCTCCTGTACCAGAGAACTACCGAGCTTCCGGAAAGGCAAGATTTTAGATTTTTAGACAAACCTGTAGACTGATTTTAAATTTTTAAACAAAACTGTGGAATGATTTTTAATTATTCTTGAAACTCATGACTAATTATCACCATCTTTGGAAACTTTGTATATTTCTACTAGCATTTTTAAAAATGAGTATGTTCAGGCCTGGCAGCGCTGACACACTCTAATCCCAGCACTTGGGAGGAAGAGGCAGGCAGATTTCTGAGTTTGAGGCCGTCCTGGTCTACAGAGTGAGTTCCAGGATAGCCAGGGATACACAGAGAAACCTTGTCTTGAAGAAACAAACAAACAAAAAAGAATATGTTCATGAAAATCATTCAGATCATTCAAGGGAGAGCAATGTAGCCTTACCTTGCTGGGCATATTAAATATCACAATTATATCTGCAAATAACTATGTTGACTATGATGTAATTATATTTTGTACATTTTTACAGGGAAACCTCACATTCCCTTTCACCTAAACACACAAGATGAGATTAAAGTATAAGAGAAACACGTACAAGGAAAATCAAACCCAACATGTTTTGACAAATCAGCTGCTAGGCATGCATGTTATTTTGTAAATCTTCCCATAATAGCATGCAAAGAAGGACTTCATCTTGCCATATAGTTCAACAATGTATGTGAAGCCTCAGAGAGCATGGATTTTGCAATAACTTAATGTAATGTTAAAATAAGCTGGATAAGAAAATGCTGTGTGTAGTGTTAAACCTAACTGGATTACTTTTGGATTCTTTAAAAGTATGCTTTCCAAACATTCTCAAACTTTAAAAGAGGTATGACATTTAGCAAACTTTTTATTCCATGTTATTATTATGTTGGTATACAAATCTAAGAAAAGTGACAAATTTGACCATATGCCACTTAGAAGTATAGAAATGTGTAATATACAAGAGGTCACTGGGAACTTGATTGTGTTAAAAAGAAAAGTTTACTACTATATCATGAAATATAACACTGTAAGACAACTTGTTATAAAATTTTTCTAATTAAAATATAGTTTATTAATGAGACTAACTTTTAATAGCTTTTCTTTATTGAAACTTTCAATTTAATTTGCTTTCAATCAACATTTTTAATTCTATGTAATGTAAGTAGATGCCCACCCAAATAACAAAATCACAAAAATATCATTTTTACAATAAATTTCTAGTGAAATGTTAATTTTTCCTATTGTTAGCTATGCTATGTCCTTATTCAATATTGATAATCAAATTGAATGTAAATGAAGAATAGGTAAATCAATTTTTGAAAATTTGAAAGATTTACAAATCATAACTGTATAAATTGCACAAAGTTAAAAATGACATGTAAACAAGTAATTTCTATATCCATGTGTAACTTATGAACCTCACACTACACCTTAGAAATTCTCTGCATTCAAATGTTATCTGAATAGAGCATCCAGAGGTCTCAGATCTATGACGCTTTCATCTGATCCATCAGCTTAGAAAATGTTTATAAAAAAAATTTTAAAATGCAGTGTAAACATTTCAGGCCTGAACCTTCTTTCTAGGCCTTTGAAAGTTCACTTTCAAGTGCAGTGCCTGGCAATCCACTGAGAATATCTGTGGAAAGCCCCAAAGATAGGTAAAACAGAATTTCTGACTCAGGAAATAAAGATCAGCTGAACAGGATTCCCATATGGCAATGCAGATCAATGGGAAAGCAAGATCAGGAATTTACAGTATCTACCCTACACAGTAGAGCATGAAGGTTGTATTTCATTATTCCATTTCTGGCAATGAAAATCCCAGTGGTGGAAGTGGGAGGGGGGACACATGAGTAATGAACAGTATACTTTACTTTATGTGGAATTAATACTGATATATTTTTTTAAACCATGGATACAGTAAATAATACTTCCACCAATTACTCTACATTAAAAACAAAGAGGTTATGAAAAATGGGAAATACTTAAACAAAATTATAACAGAAATTTCTAGTATTAAGCTTAGTACAAGATTGTATGTTTTATTAAAAAAATAATTTATCACACTTCCACATTTTGTGACAAAGAAACCAGTACACACTAAATACAAAAACAAAAAAAAAAAAAAAAACCAAAACCCAAGAAATAACAAACAGATGTTTGAATGCTTAAACACAATTGCTATGCTATCAGCTCTAGTGAGCTAATTAATACAATAGGTTCAAACTGTCACTGAAAGACCCCTCTATGAAGGACCGCTGCTCAGTATTTCAGTATACCCTTACAGCAGCATTCCCCAGGTGTGATGAAGTTTTATTTTCTTCATGTATAACTATGTAACCTCAATCTATTAATTTTATAACTGCTGAGAGAACATAAATTCCATATTCTGCATTAATTCTACATTAGTTTTAACATACTGTACACTATCACATCTATAAACATCACATTAACCTCTCAATTTTTACTCCAGTCTTCTTTTGGTATGATTCTTGTTCTGTAGCACAATGTTATAGACATAATGTAAACCTAAATCTGATATCCAGAACCTCTTTCCTCTTATTTTAAGAATACTCCAAAGTACAAAACACATAGTAGATTGGAACAATAGCAACTTACTTTTCACACTGCTGGACTCTGGATTTCTGTGAATAGTATATAGGACAATAAAGATCCGGTAAGGTCTCTTTTTGTTCATATTCTCACATGACAGCGAGAAGGAAAAGATTTTTGAGGACTTTAAAAGGAATAAAGTCAAAAAATCCCATTCATGACTTTACTAGATGTCTAAAACCCCTTTCAGGAATGCCATTATATTAGGGATTCTGGTTTCAACACAAGAATTTCAGAAGGAAATGGACACTGAGCACACATCTGCTTCCCAGTTTCATCATACAAGGAGAAAAATACACAAAATAAAAAACAAAACAACACCAAAAAAAAAAAACCCTAAAACATACAAACAAACAACCGTTCACGCCTTACTTCTCTGTAGTACATCAAGAGTATGTAAAATCTATGGTCTTCTAGTATCCTTTATGTCTTCTTTATATTGCTCCATGTGCCATCAAAAACTATTAAATTTATGTAGCAGTTTAAGGGTCAACATTTTAAGTCATTGATAAAATTTAAACTTCTGCTGTTCCCTTATCAACTTTGAAACTTTAAAAGAGTAAACTAAGCTCCCTTTGACTTTGCTCATCTATAAGGTGGAAATAACCTTAGAATACTTCTCTCTAGGCTACTATAAGGATTAAGATTAAGTTAATCCCAGAATATAAAAACACAGAAGAGCAATCAGACCAAAGTCATACAAAAAGAATGGTACCCACTCTCAGCATCATTGGTAATTTATTTTTTTTTCATTTTGTCTAATTTATTTGTTGCTATTATTATTTTATTTATTCACTTCACAGCCCCGCTCACTGCCCCTTCTCAGACACCCATGGACAATCTTTTCCGTCTCCCCATCACTTTCTCCTCTGATTGGGTGGGCTCTTCAGGTATCCCCCTACCACTGCTCATCAAGTCTCTGCGAAGTTAGGCACATCCTCTCCTACTGAGGCCAGACAAGGCAGGCCAACTAGAAGAAAATAGCCCCACACAAGCAACAGCTTTTGGGATAGGCCCTGCTGCAGTTGCTCCAAACCCAGATGAAGGTAAAGCTGCACATCTCCATGTTAACAGAGAGGCCTAGGTCCAGCCCTTGTGCATTCTTTAGTTGGTGGTTTAGTCTCTGAGAGCCCCAAAGTCTAGGTAAGTTGATGCTGTTAATCTTCCTGCAGAGTTCCTACCCCTTAGGGGCTGAAATCTTCCCTCCTATTCTTCCATAAGAGTCCCCAAGCTCCATCCTTTGATCCCTGATAATTTTTAATCACTCTAACAACCCAGTGCTACATTCTTATTTTCCCCTTTAAGTTTTATTGCATTATAATGAAAAAAGATAAATAATTTCAATTTATCTTAATTTGTTAACATTTAAAAATGTATTTTGAGTAAGTAGACTTACATCATATTCTTCTTTCCCTTTTGTACCCCAACTCCTCCCAGAGAGCCCCTCCTTCAAAACCTGCAATACCTTTCAGTTTATATCATATTCTTTAAAATTTATAAAATATTGTAATAACAAAACTGAGTATTATAAAAGTTGTTTGATATAAAACAATGATCAATTGAAGTCTTATGTAGATTTTTATATACAGCAATACTGAAAATACATGTTTTTCTCAATAAAAATTTTAAGTATTTAAAATATATTAACTATAATATTTTAAAATAATATATCACTATTATTTTTTAATGAACATAAATAAAATCTTTTCTTTGTTTGTTTGTTTGTTTTTAATACAGTTTAAAATCTTAGCTTTTACTGTGGTATAAACACAAAATAAGAACAGTTTTTGGAAGCTGGTGTTCATTGTAAGAAGGATGTATTTGAATGTCCCTCTCATCACCAAAGGATTTTACCTCCATAGTAGATAAGCTAAGAGTTGACATTTCTGCTGTGCCGAGGAATGAATTGTAGGCACGATTTTTGGATACAGAATTCCTTCTACAGTCAAAATTATTTGACTTGAGTGATTGTCATCATTCTTAGCCCACAGGGAACATGTTACATTCACTTAAATGGTGTGTGTATAAAGACAGTCTATCCATGAAGTCATTCATCAACTCTTTCAATGAACAATGGTTCTGCTTGGAGGGTGGCACAGACATTAGGTGAGGGTAAGGTTCTGGTTCATTGGCTGTGATGATTTTGAAAAGCATTCATCTCAGAATAAGAGTAACTTATGAAGTCCTCTTCTTCAAACCTGATACAATAATTATAAATTTCAAGCAAGGCCTCCAGTCTCACTCTTCGCTGTTCTCTTACAAGCCACCTCTGAAATTGTCTACATATCCTTTGAGTGTATAATTTTGAAATATGAAAGCTGTTCCGAAAACCATAATATAGTATAAAAACATCAAATAAACGATCCTACTAATAGGCTGAGATAGGAGAAGCATGATTTCAAGACCATTATGTGGCACACAGCAAGACCCTGTCATGTACAAAGAAGCAGAACGTGTATATGGATTGTACAATACTGGACCTATTTCTCCCATTACCAAATTAGAG
This sequence comes from Mus pahari, assembly GCF_900095145.1. NCBI lineage: Eukaryota > Metazoa > Chordata > Mammalia > Rodentia > Muridae > Mus > Mus pahari. Next base: position 35,672,271 of record NC_034591.1, on the reverse strand, counting down.
ACACCACTGGATGAAGGCTGACAAATTTCTAACTTCTCATATTTTTGAATTTCAATCAATTGGGATATGTTGGTAAAATTAATTTTCATATTAAGAGATATTAAGGAAAACTGATTGTTACTTCCTGTTAATGTTCTTGTAAGAGGTAGACTTATGTTTGTTGAAAGATTACTTTCTTGCTTCTTCAAGGGTGTAGTTTCACACCTTGTTTTGGTGTTTTCCATCTATTATCCTTTGTAGGACTAGATTTGTGGAAAGATATTGTGTAAATTTGGTTTTGTCATGGAATATCTTGTTTTCTCCGTCTATGGTGATTGAGAGTTTTGCTGGGCTGGCATTTGTGTTCTCTTAGAGTATGTATGACATCTGCCCAGGATCTTATAGCTTTCATAGTCTCTGGTGAGAAGTCGGGTGTAATTCGGATTGGTTTGCCTTAATATGTTCCTTGAACTTTTTCCCTTACTGCTTTTAAAATTCTTCCTTTGTTTAGTGCATTTGTTGTTTTAATTATTATGTGATGGGAGGAATTTCTTTTCTGGTCGAGTATATTTGGAGTTCTGTAGGCTTCTTGTATGTTCATTGGGCATCTCTTTCTTTAGGCTAGGGAAGTTTTCTTCTATAATTTTGTTGAAGATATTTACTGGCCCTTTAAGTTTGAAATCTTTGCTCTCTTCTATACCTATTATCCTTGGGTTTGGTTTCTCATTGTGTCCTGGATTTCCTGGATGTTTTGTGTTAGGAACTTTTTGCTTTTTGCATTTTCTTTGACTGTTGTCTCAATGTTTTCTATGGTATCTTCTGCACCTGAGATTCTCTCTTCTTTCGCTTGTATTCTGTTGGTGATGCTTGCATCTATGACTCCTGATCTCTTTCCTACATTTTCTAATTCCAGCGTTGTCTCCCTTTGTGATTTCTTTATTGTTTCTTCTTCCATTTTTAGATCCTGAATGGTTTTGTTCCTTTCCTTTGCCTGTTTGATTGTGTTTTCCTGTAACTCTTTAAGGGATTTTTGTGTTTCCTCTTTAAGGGTTTCTAGCTGTTTACCTGTGTTTTCCTGTATTTCTTTAAGGGAGTTATTTATGTCCTTCTTAATGTCCTCTATCATCATCATGATAAGGGAATTTAGGTCCGCATCTTGTTTTTCCAGTATGCTGGGGTATCCAGGACTTGCTATGGTGGGAGAATTGGGTTCTGATGATGCCAACCTTGGTTTCTGTTGCTTATGTTCTTAGGTTTGCCTCCAGTCATCTGGTTATCTCTAGTGCTACCTGCCCTGGCTAAGTCTTACTGGAGCCTGTCCTTCCTGTGATCCTGGTTGGGTCAGAACTCCTCCTAGCCAAGCTGTCTCTGTGATCCTGTGATTCTGTGATCCAGGACCCTGAGTTCCTGGTTATGTCCAAGCTCCTGGGAGTCAAGTTGCCTTTGGGACCTTGAGATCCTGTTCTGACCAAGCTCCTGGGATCCTGGGATCCTGGGATCCTGGGCGTGTTAGAGCGCCTGGGACTAGAGTTGCCTCTGGTTGTTGTGGCTGATGAGTTTGTGCCCAAGGTCTCTTCAAGGTGCTGGCCCAGACAAACTGGAAGGAATCCATGACACTGGTCTGGTGGAGTTCCTGTGTTTCTGGTCCTACCAGTTCCAATTATTCCCCGTGTTGGGGACAGATGTTGTGTCTTCCTCACCTCTGATCCTCTGATCTTAGGTGCATTGGAGCACTTGGGATTGGAGCTGCCTCTGGTTGTTGTGGGGCTTCCAGTGTTGCATACTTTCTCATATATATTTAGTTTAAATACTCACCTTTCTCAATCTGGATAAATAAATTATAAGAAATACAATGTAAATTTACTCATCATCGGTAACTGCAAAACTGGTCATCCTGCTTCCTTCTTGCTATAGTCTTTACTTCAAAACTTTGCTCATGCATCTCCTACTTTCAAATGCTTTAATGAGTCCCTATTGTCTTTGCAAATGTGTATATGTAATATCTGATCAGGGCATGTTAAAAGAGTTGCCATCCAGTAAATCTCCCAGTTACATGTATCTCCTTTACTCTCCAAACATGTTAATATTTATGGCACACAATTAGTCTTTTCTCCCATATAATATTTGAATTAATAAAAAAAACACATTACTGGCATTAGCCTATATATATCTACATATATAAACATACACTGGCACATATGTGCATGGAATAGTCACTAAAGAAAATGGAGAAAGTTAAGAGTTCTTCTCTGTGAAGGCACAGTTCCTTATATTTCTCCCATTCTGAAGGATGTGTTTATTCTCAGAATCTTGGACAAACTTCTATGTCCAGTGTGGAGGATTAACCCACTCACCCATATACCTTCCACACAGAAGATCAAGTGGTATGTAGGACCTTAGGTCTTTAGCAGCCTCCAAAATTATGTGGCACATAGTCAGAAGTCTTAAACTTAAAAATCAATAAATGTCATTTCTATAGATTAAAGGAAGTTTGTAGTCAGTTGAAACACATACGCTACATGGATTTTCATGAAATTTACAGAACTACAAATAACTTTATATTTATCATATTTAATTTATTCCTGTGAGTTTTCATATATTCTAGCCTGTCAAGATCATTCAAAGCTTTATTCTGACTTACTGAAGAAAACATCAAATTTTCTAGGCTAATATATAACCTGACATTGTCTATACCTGTCTATTCTTAGCTCCATCACACATTTTTTTCTATCATTTTTTGAAAAAAAAAAAGATTAATAGACTCCATTTTTAAAATCATACTCTAACAGGGCAAACTTTATCTAGAAGAAAGTTATGGCTAAGGAAACTATGACTGATATAAATTCTCTCTTAATTCATTTGTAATCCATAAAAGTGTTTTAGAGAAGAATTTGTTCCTTTTGTCATTTTTTTCATAAATGTTTCAGAATATCCAACTACAGTGGACCCAAGGAATAATAAATGAAGATAATATAAGGTATTAAAGAGGTATTAAATGCATCTTCCTAAATCCATGTGTTGGTATTCTTGCTCCCCGTTGCTATAGCATTAGGAGGTAAGGCTTCTCTGGAAGGTGGTTAGGATTTGATAGACTCCAAGTTCTCCTGAAGGTACAGGCAAAACCGCACAAGACCGAAGGTCCTCAAGACACAGTCACGCTCTCTGATCTTGACTGCTCAGCCTTCAAATGCACAAGAAATGCATCCCTATGGTGGAAATGTCTTTTTAGTGTATGGAAATTAGCTATAACAGCCCATGAGAAAGTTCTTGAGAATCAAATGCCCTGGTTTTAATCTCAGATAAACTAATGAATCTTAGTTGAAATAGATCACCAAAGCTTCTGATTCCATAACTGTAAAACTAGAAGTTCATTAATAATGTTTAGAAGCCCTGCCGATTATCACAATCATTATATAACTATAAAGTATAGGACAGGAAGTATTTGTCTTTTATTTTTGCTTTCTGTTGCCATGATAAAATATCATAACCAAAAGCAACAAGAGGAGGAAAGGGTTTATTTGACTTGCAATTCCAGATCACAGTCCATCATGAAGCAAAGTCAGGAAGACAATTCAGGTAGGACCCCGAGGCATAGTCCCTGGAGGACAGCTGCTTCCTGGCTTGATCCCATGCCTAACTCAACTTGCTTTCTCTTACCACTCGCCTCTATGTTCCCTAGAGAGGAACATTCTTCCCCTGGAGTGGCACATCCCTCAGTAAGCTTTGCTCACCAGCAGACCCATATATAGCACAAGTTCATGAAGGCAGTTCCTCAATTGAGATTCCCTCTTCCCAGATGGGTCTAGATTTGTGTTCAGTTTATAAAAACTACCCCCCCACACACACACCACACATTTCAGGCAGACATAGCATAGAAATTTGTGATCATAGGAACACAGGGTAATTCACCCAAAGTTTGTCAACCTAGCATGGTTTCTGTCTTGGGAATATAACATTATTTTTAGCAGGTCCCATCATAGGATGTGTTATTTGGTTGTAGGCTTCTCCTGGTAATTCTTTTGAAACCAGGTAATTCTTATAAAGTTGGATCAAAATTTGAAAATTATAAAAGGATCTGTCTCTTATGAAGCTATTCTCTCAAAGGGAGCATATTGCTCCAATCAGGTGATCTCAAAAAGATCTCTCAGCCGATGACTTGAGATTTAAAATGTAGTCTGTATGGACAAGTGTGAGTGTTGCTGAGAAAGAGGAGACAATTAGTAATTGGCTTTTGGCGAAGGCTCTTTTGCAGAACAGCCCTTTTCCACACTTCTTGCATCACCTCATGTCCTGTTTCTTCTTCCATAATTTTTAAGGATAATTAGTTCTATATTTTAATCCCATACACTTTTAATATATCACTAAATATTATACTTACTAATACAAACGTCATATTTTACTTTTTAAGTTTCCTATTTTCATGTAACTTTTGTCTCAACTTTCTGTAACTTTAGTGTTTGTTTTTGTTAATTGCTCTTATAGCTAGTCATAAAGTACTTATCACTTTGAATGTCATAAACCTCTGCTGTCATTAAGTACAATTTCTAATTCTAACAGTTTTAATCTCTCAAGAAATTTACAGAACTACACGTTTCCATTGATTCTAGCTTACCATGATCGTTCAAAGCCTTATTCTCATTTACTGAAGGAAAAGGTAGTCAAAAACAGTCATTTCTCTCTTTATTCCATTAAGATTTTGGATGTTTTATTACCTGTCTTCATTATGACTATTAAGAACATGCTCAGAGGAGTCCTAAAAGAAAAGATTGACATCATTATTTATTATAATGAAGAAAAAGAAAGGATGATGATTTTACTTCTTCAAACTGTCTCTCCAACCACTCTGGTGTCCACTATGTCATGTATCCTAGTCCTTGCTGTTCTGAAAATCAACTGAATTCAACTGGGAAAGATATGATCCACAGGTGAATTCTCTTAAGCTCCATCTAGGATTCACACTACTAGATATTCTCAAAGGGTATCACATGATAACTTTTCATTGTTCATGATTCAATTTCAATATGAGCCAATTTCAATGTGAGCATTTTAAATATCATGGTCTTAAAAACTACATAACCTACAGATTTTAGAACACACACACCTTTCATATCACAATCAGAAGCGCTTCACTTAGAGGAGTTATCTCTACTGATGTCATCTTAAAACTTGTAAAAAGCAGAGCATTTCTAGGTAAATCGTTTCTTGATTCAGCAATGGATTTAGTAAACACTTATTTAATTCAGGTCATATACAAATTGATAAGCTTGGTGTTTTGTCCAAACTCAAGGGAAAAATAGAAAAAAAAAAGCTCACTCCCTTTTCTGAGCTGTTATTTAGCTACAGCATGCAAGCAGACAAAGCCAATCGCCATAGTTGCTGTGATCATTAAATAGGACAGGACACAGTGGTTATTACAGCTTATAGCATAGATGTGGTTTGGTTTGAAAAGATGTTCATGAGGAATCCATACTCTACACAAAGGAAGAGTAAAGAAGCAGACTGGAAAGATTGTATATTCTCCACAATGAGCAGAGTAAAACTCCATGTAGGCGGTGAGTCTAAACAAAGGTCACCATTTGAGTAGATAAACACCACAATATGCTGAAGATGAAGGGTGACAGAGAAGAAAAAGGCCATGTACTGTACAAGTTTGAAGGCCATGTTAAGAAGTCTAGATTTCACAACTAACCACAAATGAATGCAATTGCTCACTGCTAGGAGATGAAGAGGATTTTCTTTAATCTTAGTGAAGCAGGAGGCCTGTGATTGGACAGGGAAATGGGAGGCAGAGCTAAAATTTGCAGGGATGGAGAGTGACTTGAGAGAGGCAGAGGAAGCAAGATGGAGGACGAAGAGGAAGAAGATCCTGATCCTGTGTGGTATTAAATAGTCACACGTAGTTATGATTCTCACATAGGGATAGAATAATTTAGATAACTTGTCTAATCTAGGTGGGCAGCTTGTATCATTAACATTTGTCTCTGAAATTATTGTGTGGGGATCTTGTGAATTGAGATTTTATTGATAGATCTGACTGGTTAATTATAATAAAATCCAGAGTTTTGATTTTACCGGGTTACTGGATATTGTGATATCTAACCATGAGGTGGGCGGTCATTGCATGGGGTTGGCATGGCTAGGGCCCTGCCAAGGAAAATTAGTGAGTCCAGTGGAGATGTCTCCGGGCCCCAGACCAGAGAGTCTGCCAAGATGAGAATAACCTGCTAGAGAGTTACTGGAATGTGGGACCGCCAACCAGAGGCAGGTTATGGCTGAGAAAGGATTAGCAGCTCCAGAGATAAGCAAACTAGAGCTGGGAATACTGAGATAGGTCGCTAAGGGGTTTAGCTAGAGAAAGAGCTGCCAGAACCTCTCCTGGGCAGAGCAGAGAGATGCTGGCAGGAGCGCTGGAACTTGATGGTGCTTTTTAATATTTCATGCAACATGCTCATAGGTGCTAACACACATGAATATGTATACAGGTGCAGATGTGTTCACATGTATACTGAAGCCAACATGATAATGGTTTTGTTTCTCAGTCACTCTCTTTTTTTTTCCAATTTTTATTAGGTATTTACTTCATTTACATTTTAAATGTTATCCCCAAAGTCCCGGTATACCCTCCCCCCTGCTCCCCTACCCACCCACTCCTCCTTCTTGGCCCTGGTTTTCCCCTGTGCTAGATCATATAAAGTTTACAAGACCAAGGGGTCTCTCTTCCCAATGATGGCCGACTAAGCCATCTTCTGCTACATATGCAGCTAGAGACACGAGCTCTGGGGGTACTGGTTAGTTCATATTGTTGTTCCACCTACAGGGTTGCAGACCCCTTCAGATCCTTGGGTACTTTCTTTAGCTCCTCTATTGGGGGCCCTGTGTTCCATCCCATAGCTGACTGTGAGCATCCACTTCTGTGTTTGCCAGGCACTGGCATAGCCTCACAAGAGACAGCTATATTAGGGCCCTTTCAGCAAAATCTTGCTGGTGTATGCAATAGTGTCTGCATTTGGTGGCTGATTATGGGATGGGCCCCTGGGTGGGGCAGTTTTTGGATGGTCCATCCTTTCGTCTCAGCTCCAAACAAAGGCAAGGTCTCTTACTGAACCTGAGGCTCAGCAATTGGCTCCAGGGATCCTCTTGTCACAAATTCTGCTGCGCAGGGATTACTGGCACACACTGCCGCAATTGACTTTAGCTTTTATATGTTTTCAGGAGATGCAAACTCAGATCTTTGTCTTTGCCTAACAAGCATTTTACTCACTGAATCATCCTCCTGCCCCAGCTCTTTATTTCCTTTCTTTGAGGTAATAGCTTTAATTTTAACTTTTTTTGTTCCCTGACACTATTTCACTGTTGTGTCTTTGTTACTTCCTGCATTATCAGCCTACAGGACAAGAGATAACTAGGGAGATTCTGTTATCTTCTAATCTACTAATTCCAGTTATTCCAGGAGTTGTTTCCATAGCTTATAATTCATAGTCCGTTTATAACTCTATCTCTGATTAATTAATCAATATCTAAAAATATATAATATGCCTAAGGAATTTTCTAAAGTTAATCAAAATACCTTATACTATTTTGATTTTACTACTCTTTTTGTTTGTTTGCTTAGGACAATGTAAGTGGAATTCATCAGATACACACACCTGAGACACATCAAACTTGGGAAACAAGGGTTAAATTAGTAGTGATGAGAGTGGCTAAATTTGCATGTGCCAGTAATTCCTTCAAATCTACCCCAACTATATTAAGAAATATTCAGAGGATTGCCATGGTGTTCCTGTACATCTCCTACTTCTACTGGAAACTTCCTATTTTGCTTCTACAGACCTGTAGCCCGAGGCTGTGAGGTACTCATGTGGGCAACATCATGTGGGTAGAAGCCATTCCTGAGGCAGCAACAACATTCTCATTCTCTTGGTCCCTTCATATTCTCTTGCTAGTTTTCTAAGTCCCTAGGTCAATTACTAACCGTGAACCTGACATATCCAGTCTCTGATTTCCCAAATTATATTTGTGGTGGACGCTGAATATAATGCACAGCTAAGAAGCATAATTCAGTTGTGTCTAATAAGTCTTATACAGACTGAATTAGTGACCACCCTTACACTCTGTCCTTTTTCCTAGGATTGTAACACCATCTACCTGAAGCTAACAGCAGTCCATCTGAGCAGGTCATAATATCTGCTTGAATATGGAAGGCTCTGTAAACCCAGAACTTCTCTGTTATACTGAGTAAACACCACCACACACACCAGCAAAGAGTAGTAGCTCACCCAGAACACAACCTATTGCAGTTCTCTTGGAACTTTATGAGTGCTACACTTATTCTGACAACCCCCCCCCCTCATTGAGAAACCAATGAAAAGCACTGACTGTTTAAACTGTCTGCCACCAGATGCAACGTTTTATAGATAGCACCTCTTGCAGAAATTTTGGCAAAGTAACTTCTACAAGAGGAAGACAAAGAAAGCATAAAAATAAGTTTCAATGTCTAGACAAGTTCCTAGATCATTCATCAAATGTTTAATATCTGAGACCTTAAAACAAATACATGCACATACAATTTCTTAGAGTTTTGCATGTATCTGGCATGCTGTGAGCAGTGCCCCTCCTAGCTGCAGGGCAAGGATACATTTCTTCAAGGAGACTGCACTACACTTCTATACATAGTGGCAGCAGCATCCTAATAAAGGAAGAGGTAACGTGCAAGCATTTATCACGCCCCTACCTGTATCATATTCACTTATAGCCCATTGGCTAAGGCAAGTGACATTCCTAAATCGGAGTCATTGTGGGAAGAAACGTCAGCAAGACATTAGATCTGGATAAGTGGGGTTCCCTGAAAGTCACTGGTACAGCAGCCTACCATGCATCTACCTTCTAGAGCTGTAGCTCATGGCCAAAATCCTTCTAATACTTGGCTCTTAATATTTCTTAACAAATTCCCTTTCCTATTTTGCTCCATACCTTATCTTTCAGAAAGTCTGAAGTATTTTTGTAAGTGTTCTAAGATCATACTAGTCAACATATCAGTGAATGAATGCTTATGTAGGATTCAAAAGTATTTTAAAATTTAAAATGCACCATATGCCACAGCAAATGCTCACTACTCAATTCTTAAAGCTCTTATGGAAGGAATAAAAATTCCTTTGAATATAAGTGCAGAAGCCTTTAAACACATCAGGGCGAGCAGTTCCCCCACCAGAAAGAAACGCATCATTCACTATTGATGTCCCCCAGTCAGGCTCTAGAGGCACTTTGGGTCTGTAATCAATATTGAATGGATTATCATACAAAATGTCCAAAATGTCCAATGCCTTCAACTTAGAAAATCACTTTCTTCTGGTCTATGTGCCCAGTAATCTGAAAGGCAGACTAGACAATGCCAGAAAGTTTGCGGACCTCAATCGTCTGTAAATGTCAGTGCTAGCAACTACCGGAGACAAGGTGGAGCTTTAACAGACACTTCCCTGTAACTTCTCCTTACAGATTGTTACAATTTTAAACCGCTCTCTGATGACCGCGCGATGAATTTAACAGTCAAAACAATAATAATAATGTAGAAGCTTTGAATAACGTGGTGAGGGCTAGTATAGATGTTGTGCCTTTTTTTTTTTTCTTTAATCACCAGTTCAAGCTCATGTCAGTTGATTTTTGAAAAAAAAATAAATATCTATCAGAAAAAAAGTTCTGCGCCTCTGCTCAAGACTCAGTTAGGTGGGGTTATCAGACTGAGAAAGTTGTTCTAACTGGGGCTAGCACAGACGACCATGAAATGAAGAATAAAGTCCAAACGGTCCTTCTGACTGTAGCAGTGCCAACCGAGGTGTTAGTCTGTGCGAGGTAGCAACATGCTTGAGAGATTTCTCCAGCAGGGGAGGCAAATGTGGAACTTTACTTATGCACAGAAGACTTTTTTTTTATGTTGTTGTTAAATTAGGCCAACGGCAGAGTTATTTTTAGATTTCTTACTTCACTTTCTCTTCTTAATGGGCTGGTATACAAAATAGGACAGAAAATGCGCCATATGCCACAGCACATGCTCAAATCCTAAATTCTTGAAGCTCTCATGAAAATAAAAGATATGAAAATGTGAAATATGCATTTGAGTAGAGTTAAGAGTGTAAGAGGGCTGAGAGTTTTCTATCATTTAATGACAAAACATGCACGTTATTTTAAGGTAACTTTTGAAAACTCCAGGTAAAAACAAGCTGTAAGAAAAGGAATTCAGTTAGAATGAATCGGGGTGCATTACATTTAGGACTATAAGTCAGCATACACATCACACAGAGCTCCAAATTTGATGGTGATAGATTGGAATTCCCTAAAGTTACAAATCTTACATGATTTTCTTTTTTTTTTAAATAAAATTAATATTGTCTCTTCAAAAAATTTTTAATTTTGAAGAAAAAAGGACATTCAAAATTTCCTTTCTGCTTTTCAATGTGTTACAATCTGATTTAATGCCTGTAACCCAAGGTCCAGAAAGGTGAACTGCTATTTGTAATTTACAGTATCAGAATGGACTGTAAAGATGGGTCATAATGCAAGACATCAAAGACACACAGGAATTTCACACACACTTTGTAATAAAAGAATGAATAAAGGACATGCAGAATTGCTAAGTGTTTAAAATTAGTTCAACAAATATCATTACATAACAAGCATTCATTAAGTTCTTTGCAATGCCCTGCTTTTATTGAAGCAAATAAATTACATCTCAAAAATAAAATTGTGAGCTCATTAGCTCAGTGGTGTCTCTACTGCTGAGGGACAGCTAACAGCGAAGATAAAGAATACAAAGGTTCCATAGATGCCCCAGTGTAGGGGAATTGAGGGCAGGGAGGTAGGAGTGGGTGTGAGGGTGGAGGTACACCCTCATAGAAGCAGGGGGGAGGGAGGATGGGATAGGGAGTTTCCAGGAGTGGGGGGAAACCAGGAAAGGGGATCACATTTGAAATGTAAAATATATATATATATATATATTTGTGTTCATATATATCAACAACAAAAAGAATACAAAAGTGCTTATTCTCTCTCTCACTCACTCTCTTGCAATTCTCTGCCTTCTCTGTCTCTCACACATACACAATATCAAGCAAAATATCAAAAGTTTAGATATTCTCTTGTACAATATTTGATTATATTTTTGCTCAGGCTCCACATGTTAAGTATAAAGGCCTATTTTTTTCGTTTAAAATTGGGGCAGACAAACATTTTTAAGTATAGTTCACCATCTTATGTAACCTAGATTTAGCAAGTTAAAAGCAACCCAATATGTTACCCTAGATTAATATAGGCATTTATGGACCTGTGCATTAATTTAACAATAACAGTGTTATACTCACCAAATTGTAATTCACAATAAATACAATTTAAGGATACCTGATTGTAAAATATATTTCAGAAAACTTGGAAACTAATGGGTATGTGTGCTATTAATGTTGCAAAATGTATTTCTCTGCAAAAATGTTACTTTATACATATTCCAACTCATACATTATCAATACTCTTAGACAACCCATGTTTTATATAATTTTTATATTTATTCACCTTTTAAAAAATAATTGTATCTAATAGTTCAATTTAGTGAAATTTAAATTGAATATTAGGTTAAGTACACACACACAGAATTCAAACCACAGTATATTGCTAAAAGGAAAAGAGTAATAACAACTTCAAATAGCTGAGACAGTCCTGCATACATGACTGCTTTTGAATAGGACGAGCCTGGAGTGAGGCAAAGGAGCAGACACATCTTTGTGCACTCATACAGAAGGCTTGGCTAGGAAGTAAAAGTTCATGCCTAAATTCTTATTGAGAAACTTTTGAAGATCAAATCAAATAATTCTAAACTATCCCTGAAGTCAACAACAAACTAAAGCATCAGCAGATTTTACTGGACACTCAACCAGCATTATTATATTTACATCGTATTTTACTCAAATAAAAGCAGTTGCACATTTTTTTTAACCAAGCAACAAATATTCAGAATCTACTAATATTCTGAACATGTATAATGAACTTGGACCATGTCTAAGCAATTTATTTTCGCCTTTCACTAGTTCCTAAATTAATTTAAATTAATTAACACTCATCATTACTATATCTTACATTTAAGTAAGCTCAATAGAACAGAACCCAAGTTCCTACATTTTTTGAACAGGTTATTTGTAAGGCTGCACTGGATCTTGAAAAGAATTACAAAATGCGTATATTGGCATAGATTCAATTATTCCCAATCAAGAAGTGCTCCCAGTGTTACAATACTGTGTCTACTGCCCCATGCAGTAACCACGTTTAAGCATATGCTTTTCATTGTAGATTCACTAACATATGCTTACAACTCCAGTGAGCTAAAGAATATGTATTACTTGCCAAACCTTTCTTCCACTGAGCACATATCTCCTCAGCAAATAATTATTTCCAGAGAAATGGAGAGAAGAATCTTGCTTCTTTGACTATATCATCCCATGCATTTTCTTGTGATCACAGATCAAGGAAAGAATATTTTTGTTTGATTGTTTATTTTGCTTTGATTTTTTAAAATTTTGTATTAGTTATTTCACTTATTTACATTTCAAATGTTTTCCACCTTCCCATTTTCCCCTCTGCAACTCCCTATCCCATCTCCCCTCTCCCTGCTTCTATGAGGGTGCTCCCCCACCCACCTACCTACTTCCACCTTACTGACCTAGCATTCCTCTATGCTGGGGCATCAAGCCTTCACAGGACCAAGGGCATCCCCTCCCATTGATGCCAGATAAGGCCATCCTCTGCTACATATGCAGCTGGGGCCATGGGTCCCTCCATGTGTACTCTTTGGTCGTTGGTTTAGTCCCTTGGAGCTCTGGGGCTCTGGTTGGTTGATATTATTGTTATTCCTATGGGATTGCAAAGAGAAATGCCTGATGTCTTCAATCCAACTTCCCTATAGCCAACATGTGACATGGCAGTCAACAGGAAACAGGACACTTTATTGTAGTCCAGGCATTGCTTAGTAAAGAGTTCACAGCACAAGACAAAATGATTCAGGCTACTGAACACAAGGAAAAGGATTCCAATTTCAGCTGAAGCATGCTATTGAATTTATTAGCAAACAGAAAATATGAAATTTTGCTTCATTTTAGATCCAAATACAAACAAAAAAAATAAAAAATAAAATAAAATAAAATAAACAGGCAGATTGAGAGAGAGATCGCTGGGTAGGGGAGGGGAAGGGAGCAGGATTAGGTCTGGGGGAGGGGGAGACAGGAGAGAAGCCCAGAGGGATAGGAGAATGAATGAAAATATGTGGCAGTGTGGGAGGGGACCTCTAGAAAATCCCAGAGACCTGGGATATTAGAGGTTTCCAGGATTCAACAGGGATGACCTTAGCCAAAATGTCCAACAGTGGGAGATGGAGCCTGAAGAGACTACCTCTATGAGATAGTCATGGCCCCTATGTGAGGCCCGGGGCAACCCACCCATCTTCAAAAATTGCTACCATGTTGTGCTAGCAGACAGAAACCTTGACAGCACTGCTGCCCTTTGAGAAACGCTACCAGCAGTTGACTGAGATAGATGAAAATACTTAACAGTCAACCACTGAACTGAGGTCAAGGACCCCTACAGAAGAGTTAGGGGAAGGACTGAAGGAACTGAAGGGAATTGCAACCCCATAAGAAGAACAATGTTATCAACTAACCTGGATCCCTCAGAGCTCCTAAAGACTAAGGCAACAACCAAAGAGCATACGTGACCTGGTCCATGGCCCCTGGCACATATGTAGCAGAGGACTGCCTTGTCTCCCTTCAGTGGGAGAGGATGCTCTTAATCTTGTAGAAACTTGATGCCTCAGGGAAGGGGGGTGCTGGTGGGAGAGGGAGGTGGGGATGGATCGGGGGCAGCACTGTCTCAGAAACAAAGGGGAGAGGGGTCCAGGAAGAGGGGAAATATTTGGAATGTAAATAAATAAAAATTTAAAAAGTAATAAAACAAAATAAAACAAAAAAAAATTTAAAAAAATATCAAAAACAAAACTGGCTTCCCTAACATAAAGCATGGTGAACAGACCATTACCACCCTAGCTTCAAGCTAAAAAGAGGCTTTCAGATCAGAACAGGACCTACAATAACAACCAAAATTACAACAGATAAAACTGGCATGAAATCCTGCTATCTAACCCACTAATGGAATGCTAAGCATATACTAACAGGAGTCAAAACAATATCACAAAAAAAGGACTTTTAATTTATTATTTAATAATTTTACAGAAAATATTTCTCCAAAAATTCTTCATTTTGTGATGATTAATTGATTAGTCTGCAATCATTGTCTTTAAAAGCAATTCGAGGTTGAAGGCTTTTGATAGATCCTTAAAAGAAAGTGCTGGAAAACTGAGATAATCTTAAAGCAAAATAGGGCAATGTCTAGTTTTGCCACATCTAATAGCTTCAGAGAACTTCATGAATAAACAATTGTAACATCACTTGCCAATACCACAAACAAAACACAAAATTAATTTTTAAGTTTCATATTTCAAGTTTCTAAGAATATGTTGGTTCAGGCAGAGATGATAGTGGACTTCTGAGCATATCCATGAAATCATATTTTCCTCCAAAGAGTATTCCTGGATCAGCTTTCATAAATGAACTGCACGACCAAAGAGACAAAGGCAAAGAACTTGACACCTCAGTACCTGTGTGTTTCCCTTCCTTCCAGCTGCTCATCACTCCCGGGGTCATGAGGAAACCTTTTTTTTTTTTAAATTATTATTTTCTTTCATAAGCTCAGCACTCTAGTGTGTAAGATGAAAAACATACAAAACAAAAGAAAATTTATTTTTAAAAATAGGAAATCCAGACAATCTTACAGGAAAGGTGGAGAAGCTGGAAAGGGGATTTTTAAAATGCATGGTGGCAACTGAATTATGGCAGCTACTGTGCAAGATCACGACAAACACTCATTAAGGGAAAGTTCTACAGGATGTCTTCCCATATATACTATATAGATTTTAAACATTTGTATTTTAGGTTCAGGAATTAAATATCATGTCTATAGTAATATGACCAGGATATGGCTAAGCCTCGTATTTGATCCCCATCTGATTCCAGGCTCTCAGTACTCAGGTCCACATCTCTAGTCACAATAACCCAGCGAGGCTTTCAACATGCTGCAAAGACAAAGGAAGCGACAGAAGACACGCAGGTAGCTAATATTCTGAAAAGGCAGATCTCCAGTTCATGAGGAGCAGTGTGGAATATCCAGAAGAAACAATATGAACTACGGAAAGAGATAATTCTGGGTTCTGGGGTTTGCTAACTAAATAATGGTGGAGAAAGAGTAATTTATTTTCCTCACTTCAAAGAGCATATGATGTATCTTCTTTAATTTTTCTTTAAAAATGTATACAGCAATCCAAGTAGAAACATAAGAACCATATCATCTGTAAACTGTTTACAAATATGAATAGATAATATTTCTAGTCAAATGCTCATAGTCAGATCATTTCAAAGCTACAAGTATTTATCTGATTTCAGCAATAAAGAGGTTAATGAATTCATTTTTTAAAAAAATTCATATCCTTTGTTTTGCTTTGCTGGACTAGACACAGGGAGTATTTTGAAATTGATGCATTAACCAACTGGTTATAGCTCTTGTATATAAAATTCAAGGAAGTACAATAAATTTAAACACTAATATTGTGACCCAATTTTCTATCAATTTTGAATCACCAGTTAATTATATTAAAACAGTTATTTTCAGTGGGAAAAATGAATTCCCAATTCTAACTAGCAAACAAACTTGAGAAAGCATTTTAAACTTTAAATGTATTTTATTCAAAATACCTAGTGAAATTCTCAGGAAATCTGAAATGTTCATTTCATATTTACATAGGGTTAAATCAACCACTATGATAATTCATTCAGTAAGAATCATGGATATGGTGTCTTTGAAAAAAAAATCATTGACTTCAGTTCTGGGAGCTCATTTTACAGAAACTGGCACAAAGTAAAATGTTCCACCTTTAAACACACTGACAGCATAACTATCTTTGTCTCATTCTCTCTTATTTCTGTTTCCAACTCTGTCCTACTTAAAGAAATCTAGTAATATCCCTTTATGTAATTTGTTCTCTATACAGGAACTTGCATGTTTCTGTTCTATTCAATTGAGTAACTGAAAACCAGGAAAATCCAGATCAGACGTGGTAATCAGCCTTGTAACAGTTTCTCCCAAATTATTCTTGTGAACAGCAAAAATATCACAGTGAAATTTTTGACTTAAATTGTAGCCAAGACTATTCCTCAATAGCATGAGGTTTAAAATTTTAGAAGCATATCTTGTTCAAAATGTATTAGAGCTCCTTTGTTGAATAAATGTTGTTATATCCTAGCACCAAAAAAAATATGATTGATCCCTGCAACTAGTGGTATATTTATCTTGGTATTACATAATTTACTTAGGCAGTGTTTTATTTTGGGTTTCTATTGCTTCAATAAAACACTGTGAACAACAAATAACTTGGGGAAGAAGGGGTTTATTTGGATTGTACCTCTATATCATAGTCCATTACTGAAGGAAGCTAGGACAGGAACTCAGAAACAAGGAAGAAACCAGAGGCAGAACCTGATGCAGAGGCCCTGGAGGAATGCTGCTTACAGGCTTGCTCCCCATGGCTTGCTCAGCCTGATTGCTTACAGAGAGAGCCAGGAGCACCAGCCAAGAGATGGCCCCATGGAAAATGGGCTCTGTTCTACCCTATCAACCACCAATTTATTTATTTTTATTTTTTAAATTATTTATTAGATATTTTCTTCATTTACGTTTCAAATGCTATCCTGACTGACCCCTATGCCCTCCCCACCCCCACCCTGCTCCCCTGCCCACTCACTCCCACTTCTTGGCCCTGGTGTTCCCCTGTATGGGGCATATAAAGTTTGCAAGACCAAGGGGCCTCTCTTCCCAATGATGGCTGAATAGGCCATCTTCTGCTACATATGCAGCTAGAGACACAAGCTCTGGGGGTACTGATTAGTTCATATTGTTGTTCCACCTATAGGGTTGTAGAACCCTTCAGTTCCTTGGGTAATTTCTCTAGCTCCTCCATTGGGGTCTCTGTGTTCTATCCTATAGATGACTGTGGGCATCCACTTCTGTGTTTGCCAGGCACTGGCATAGCCTCACAAGAGACAGCTATATTAGTGTTCTTTCAGCAAGTTCTTGCTGGCATATGCAATAGTGTCTGCGTTTGGTGGCTGATTATGGGATGTACCCCAGGGTGGGGCAGTCTCTGGTTTGTCCATCCTTTCGTCTTAGCTCCAAACTTTGTCTCTGCAACTTCTTTCATGGGTATTTTATTCCCATTTTGGGGAGGAATGTCCATGTGTTGGTCTTCCTTCTTGATTTTCTTGTGTTTTGGAGATTGTATCTTGGGTATTCTAGGTTTCTGGGCTAATATCATAATTTTAACTATACCCAGTTCTTACAGAGGCATTTTCTTTAATTGTGGTTGCCTCCTCTCACATGACTTTGGTTTGTGTCAGGATGACATAAAATTAGCCAGGACAGGTGTTTTGTATGAGTGCAAAATGGTCATATCAGAAAACACATTAAATTTACTTTTACATTTATTACTATATATTAATTTAGGTTAATATATAGTACTACTTATATTAATTTTTAGTATTGATACATAGTACTATTAAATTGCTCTTATTTAATTAATCTAGATTAATTATGAATTATACAGTGTGACAATGCCTTCTTGTTGGAAAGTGTGATTTCCAAAAAAAGAGGGACAATGTGCTGCTCCTTGTACAATTAGGGCTGCATAAGAAACGCGTGAATCAATAGTTTTCAATTCACTCTTTCTTAAATTTGAATCACCTTCTCCATCAAGCAGGTGTATTTCCCTTAACCTCTGGTAACATTTTCAAAAACTAAAAAGAAAAAGAAACAAAAAAAGACTCCAGAGCAAAGGCATCATGATGCATTAGCTGTGGGTATCTCTGCCGCCCTCACACCTGGCTGCATTAGGTCTTTTGCACTTTGGGCTTTTTAGGTCACACTGTAAGTAATGCACTGAAACCACAGCCTGGTCTGCATTCTCTAAGCCCCGACTCATTAATATTTCATTTCTTGTTTTCTTAAATCTAAAAATGATTAGCCTGATTTTTTCCATAAATGCTTTTACTTTAAATTTCTACTCATTTCAACGTCCATTCTGACCGAAACTTTGATAAAATATCATGCATCCCATCATAAAACCAATTTCAAGCCATATTGTGGTGTCACATGCCTTCAATCCCAGTACTCGGAAGCCAGAGGCAGGCCAGCCTTGTCTAGAAAGTGAGTTCCAGGACAGCCAGGACTACACAGAAAAGGCCTGTTTCAAAAAGCAAACAAGAAAACATACAAACAAACAAAATTCATTCCATACAATGACAACCCATTAGGCTAAAATTTAAATAAAAATTTTAATATGCAAACAATAATACAATTCATCTCTGGCCTAAGTTATTTCACAAGTAATTGAAGTATTATGTGACTAAATTGTTTAATAAGCCTCAACGCAACGAAAAATGGAGTACACATAAGACCTAGAACAAAGAAATTCAAAATGAGTTCAAAGGGCAGGGCAGTGGAGGGGAATAAGTAGTTAGCTGGAAGCTAAAAATCACAATTTATTTAAGATGTTGAACAGTAAATATATATATATATATATATATATATATATATATATATACACATTCATACATAAGTTTAAGAATTAAAAATAATGTTTATCATAATTGCTTTTATAAACAACTCTAGGATGTTACTTCTAGGTCAGATCTCCTTGTTAAAGTGAGGTGTGTGGAACGTTGTGGGTGGGGAAATAAAGACTGAAAGAAGAAAGGTGGAGGAAGAAAAGAGAAGGAAGTATCATATCATCCACTACCTAGCTAAATGCTGTGGAAGAAAGAATTTGAAAGAAAATAAGCTTCTGTTCATATCCCCCATCACCTTAAACTTAAATGAATGACCTCCAAATGTACACCAAATGTTAGAACAAATTCTTCAACATAAAGCATAATGAAATGCCAGGACATATATACAGTGCACACATAGGTGGACATCTTCCTTACCTAAAGGCAAATCAGTGTATGTAACCAAGGGACCATTCTGATGATATCAGTTTTCAGACGTCTCAGTCCAGCCACAAGCTTCCTGCATGTCATGTTTCCTATATCCACAGCTGCCCTACGTTCTGCTTTTCATATGAGTATGAGAACATTTTCGGGATGGGTTGGGATGCATCCTAACATTTCTACCCTCCTCAGAATGCTCCTGGCATTTTGTTGTGCAAAAACTCTGGCAGAAAGTTAATACACTCCCCTTGAACCATTATCCAAACCTCTAATGACTCAACAAGTAGTATGTTATTATGAAAATATATAATGTGATATTACTTATTCCTAAAGTTGGCCATATAAAACTAATGTCTGTCTGTTATCTTCTCCTCTCTAAAGAATATGTTAAAAACTACTTACTTAAGATTGAACTACATTGAAAAGAAATAACTATTTTATGAAAGAACTTATGAAACAATTGTTGAAAGTCCATGATTATTTTAATGTTTTAATGCCAAGCAAGTAAATTGAAATGTGTTGTAGGTCTTAGAAATAGATTATATTCACTGCAACACTCTAGTTATGTGTCTGTAGCAGAACATAGTCATCTGTTAAGCTGGATCACTGCTTGACTTTAAATAGTCTGAAAGGCAAGAATGGAGTTGAATAAAAATAAGCAATGTCTATATTTTATGAAATATAAATTTGATCTAACATTAAAATTAAAATGTCCAGAAAAAACACATAGGAATACATTCATACATTTCAATATCATTCACATTTACAAATGTTTAGTACCATGGATAATTTCAACAGAGATAGTGGGTTTAAATTGTCTATACTACCTTGGGTTTGAATCGTCTATGCCAACTACAATCTAGCCCTTTACAAAAAGGGTATGCTGACCCCTGCAACATACCATAGCTTGAGATAAAACATCAAATGCAAGTGTATCATTGGTATTTCATTTACTAAAAGTAAAGTTATAATCCCTTAGCACTGAAAAGGAGTAAGTGACGAAACAGAGTAGCAAAAGCACAAAGAAAAAATGTAGACTTTCTTGGGACTACTCAGTCTCAGAAATGACTCATGTGCCACAAATAGCATAGACACAATGCTCAGTGCTGTGGAACATCCTCTGAAGGGACTGGGGAGGGGGGACCACAGAAATGTTTCTAAGGGCATCTCCCCATCTCTTTAGGTGAGGGAAAACACTAAGGAACAGCTAAGCCTTCAATTTGGTGACAATGCCAATTATCATCAGACAGCAGAGAAGAAACCTCTTGAATCCTGGATGGTTTTAAGCTTTTAAACTAGAAATGAAAAATATGGGATGGAAGAAAGTCTCAAGGTGTAATTAAGAAGAAAATCAAAGATCAAGAAGAATGCATGCCACTTTAAAGGCAATCGTATAGAAAGAACCAAAGGATCAAGTGTTATCACTGAACCACAGTTAATAATCTTAAAAATTGAAAATGGAGCAGACAAGTATAGAGGGGCATAGCATTGTATTTTTAAGATTAAAAGATTATAAAAAATAAAGATAAATGATCTCAACACTATCCTCAACAAAATTCAGAACAGGTTATTAAGCAGATGCTTTGTGAGTTGATAGACAGACAGACAGACAGACAGACAGGTAACAATCTGGCATTGATTTGTCTGAAACAAGCTGTGCTCAAACTTGTTTTTGATACTGTCAATGCTATTCAGTTAGTGGATCCAGGAAATGCCTTAGCTGCAGAGTATCTGAACCAAGGAAATATGGAGAAAGTCTCTTATGGCCAACTTGGACTTGAGCCATTACTGTTTGTTTAACTTTGAAATTTTTCTCAACAACTGGGATAAGGGGTTTTCTTCCATGGACCTCTCCTCCGTCGGCATATTTTGCAAGCAGGCTCTCTTACCACTTTCAATCAGCATTAACTGCTCATGGCTCTTTAAATAAGAGGCCCAGAATATGGAGAAGGTGACTTGTGGAACAGTGAACAGGGTCTCTTATCATCAGGTGTGAAAGGTTAACTTTCCTAAATGGAAGTTTTCTTTCTGTGAAGAATCTCCCCACGTGTGGCACATTAGGAAAGCCACAGGCTCCATTCTTGGGCACTTTCTGCCAGTGTTTTTAAAAACTAATTAAATAAAATATAAAATAAATTAATAAAGGTTATTGGTGGCACAATTACTGACAGAAAAAAAATTAATCAAAAGTTCTTTAAACAGTTGACAGCTGACAGCAGGTAAAACAGGGTTAAAGAGTTATAAATTTCCCCAATGTGCAAATCATTTGTAAAAACTAATTCTTCACATCCTATGCTAACTAACGTTCATATAAAATAAATGACAGGAATGTTAACAAAAGTAATGTTTGCTAACAAATGTTGGTCAGAGCCCACATACACTGTACTGTTCACACATGAATACATGTTAGCAAGAAGCCTCAGTAAATATGTTTTGGTTAAAATACACATTACTGTGGCACATAGAGAATACTAAGGAAAACTAACTTTACTAGGCCAAGAGAGAAAGAAAAATATTGAAAAATATAACTCCAGTTATACAGAAGTTGGTCAGTTTGAAATATGCTTTGCAAATAGAAGGCACAAAGGTAAAGTGAAGACTAATTGACTCCAACTGACTCCATCCAAGGTAAGGAAGAACGGTGCAGGAATTAAAGCATCGTTCACATGAGGACAATATGACAATGCATCTTTTTTTTACTGACATGCTTGGAAGCCACTCTCTAAATCTAAATAAGATAATTTTGACAGAAGCAAACACACAGGACAAGTCTCCACTCTGTCCCTGTCCGTTCCAGTCTTGGCTCCCTGGATCATTTCCATTTCAACATAGCCCCCTGAAACTCACATTTTTTTTACTTAAAAGCATCTCTGCGCATTCTCCCTTTGTATACATATCACTACCCATAGACAAAGAGACAGACACTTTCAGATAACAGTTTCCGAGCTACATTTCTATTAGGCTTGGAATGAGATTAGATAATTTAATTTTATTATTTCAAAGATCTCTTTCTACTCTAGGATTGCTGTGTTCTGTCTGATTACTAATATTTCTATGAGTGTATATGTGGTTGAAATAAAATACACCCATGATTGAGAGATAAGTAAACAATTGAATATTGTTAAATAGTTGATAATGAGGCTCTTTCTTTTGGAAGAAATAATTACATGAGTAGACCTCATCTATTTCAATCAAACAGAAGATGCCAAGGGCTGAAAAGGCATAAAAATGAACACCTCTGAGAACAAGGAGATTTTTTTAAAGTGAGCACAAGAGGGGAAACTGGTGATAGAGCTAGAGTTGGAGAAAGCTTCAGCAAAACCCTAAGGTTAATTGTAGATATTGTTTGGTAAACAGGAAAGAGCTTTTTGTTCATAGCCAAGAAAAAATACACATGGATTGCTATATATGTATATGTATACATAGGCAGATAGATAGATAGATAAATAGATAGATAGATAGATAGATAGATAGACAGACAGACAGATAGATATCAGCATATGGATTAAAAACCAAAAACAGAAAATCCATTCTGGCAATCTCAAGAATGGTATAACTACACAGTTTTACCTCGGAAACCCTTAGCTAAGCAAAAAGCTCTGAATCCAAAAGTTACATTCCCCAACAAGAAAAGACAATTTCACAGGCTTTGAAAACAGATTGGTGGTCATCAGGGACTAGGAATCAAGAATCAAGAAGGACAACTAAAAGGTACATGGAAGAAATGGCGAGAAGGTAATGAAGCTGGTCTGTCCTTCAACGGTGATAGCAAAATGATACAGCTCTGAACTCATTAAAATGTAGAGTCACTCTAAAAATGGAAAGAAGTTTGCCATTCATACACAAAAAAATATATTTCACTAAGAATGAGAAGGCAAAGGAGCTAGAAACAGTGATGGAAGATTAATTTAACATTCAACATTTACACGGCCCATCGTTAACAAAACATATTAAAGGTGATGCTTTTTCTGAAAATAACATGAGGCTCTGAAATATGGAAACAAATATTTTACCTTAAAATGGAATTTCAAATGTGCAATAAATTTTGTTGTATATAATCAAATACATTTGCACGTTCATTATTTGTAACATGTAAAATAGAATTCTTTTCAACCACACTCAAGTTTTAAAACACCTTTCTGTAAGAATTGTAAATCTTGTGATAATAAATTAACATTACTTTCATTATCCATGAATTCTTTACATTTGGTGTCAAATGTTTGTATGTATATATTCAAAATAGGGGCTTGAGTGATGGCCCCGCAGTTAAGAGCATAGGTGGTTTGTCTAGAGGACCAGGTTCAGTTCCTAGCTTTCACAGCTGTCTGGTGGCAGAGGATGCGACAACCTGTTCTGGGATTTGCCTGTACCAAACACATGGGTCAGGCACAAACATCCATGTTGGTCAAAATACCCATATACTTACTTAAAAAAAAATAAGTTAGGCATGCTCTAAGTCCTTAAAGCAAAATATTTCCAAAATGCAAACAAAACTTAACACTGGCAGTGCTGTGTGTTATCACATGAATTATCACATACTTATGTTTAAAATTTGGGATTGTTTTAGCTAATGAAGTTTTTTTTTTTCAGAACAAATCTGGATTGGTATTAAAGAGAACAGATGATGTGGAATCTAATGCCACTTAGAACTGAAAAAAATAAATTACCTTTACCTGTTTGTAGAATAGCCTGAGAAATATACGTGTAGTACTGCAATGGCTTAATGTTACTGATCATCACAGCTGGCTGCAATGGAAGTTAAAAAAAAGCCTAAGTGATTTATTGTGTCAATTTGTGCATTGTGAATGGACCCATGCAAGCACCTGCCACAGCACACATGTGTGTGGACAGCCGAGGACAACTTCCACCCATGAATGCATCCTCTCCTCTCTTCTATTCATTTTAGATGCATTTGTTTAATGAACAGAAGTGTTTTGGCTGCATGATGTGTATGTGAACCATGTGCATGTCTGGTGTCTGCTGAGGCAAGAGACTATCGGATCCCCTGGGATTGGAGTTACAGACAGTTGTGAGTCACCACATGGATGGTGGAGATCAAATTTAGGTCCCCTAGGAGGCAGCCAGGAACAAACACTTAAGCAAAACAAAACCCAACTGCATCAAACCTGTCAGTGTCTGACATTTAGGACTCATGATCTTCTGGTTCCCAAGTACCTGGGCAGCTCCAGTTTTCTGGGTTTGAAATTGTCAACACACACACACACACACACACACACACACCTTGTCTGGTATGCTCAAGTAACTATAATTCCACACTTACTGCAGACCTTGGTAGCCATCCCAGTCCTGGAATTGCCAAGAACTAAGGAGTCTACACTGCAATTGAGCCTGTACGTCCACTGGTGGTCCTTACTGCCCTTCGAAGTGCCAAGTCCTAGCTACATCTAACCCCTTCGTCAATTAAAAACCAGTACCACACAGAAGACTCTTAAACCTTGTCAAGTTCACCTTCTGGCTTTAGATACAGCCTTGGGCCTCTCTAGACCACAGTTACTGGGAGAAAGAACTACCCAGGAGGTTTTGCGTCAGTGATGCTGGTGCTTATTAATTAGTCAATTCTTTAGCACTACCCAGCTAGTATCTATGTTCACAGTGGAACATAAACTTCATTTTCACCAGTCCTTAATAGAAATTATGACTTAGACAGCCCTAAAAGAGTCCTTGCTTTCCTCTGAAACTTCACAAGCCAGATCTGCATGGTCTACAGTTCTTTCAACATTCTTATCTTCAAGCTACCACAGAACAGGCCTTTAAGCTCCAAGCACTCAAGGACTTTTCCAGCCCAGCATTCCAAATGCTTATACAATCCTCCTCAGGTTTACCATGCTAACAGCCCAATTTCTGGCACCAACTTGAATTTTTATTTGTTTTCTTTTGCTGTGATAAATACCATGTGTAAATGTTAGAGGAGAGGAAAAGGTTTATTTGGGTTACAGGTCACAGTACATCATCAAGGAAAGCAGAATGTGGAGGCAGCAAATGACAGAAAGACTGTGGAAATGCTGCTTACTGGATTGATTTTCTAGTTCACGTGGATAATTTTCTCATACAGTCTGGGACCTCATGTCCAGACATGGAACACCCCACCATAAGCTTGGCCCTACTACATCAGTTAGAAACAATAAAAAAAAATGTCCTATAGATATGTCCACAGATTAAATGTTGAAGCAATGACAAAATGAAGTCTCTTCCCAGATATATTTAGGTTTGAGTCAAAATATCAAAAACTAACCAGCACCAGGTGTGAAGTATATGTGTTCTATGTGGCCCTAAATGATACTGGACAACTTAGAATTTTACCAGGTGAGTCTTGGGCATCAAACTCATGCCACCTGGCTTAGACAAAAGCATCTTTAACCCTGAGAAATCTGACCAGCATGTCTACTTTTAAATTATTTTTAAATAAAATGTATCAAATGCATTTCCAACTATTTCTGTGTCGGTACCATCAACAGCTAAATAGATGACTCAACAGAGGACCAGGGTAAAATTGTGAGTACATTAATGTAGAATGTGAGTTTCCCAACCTTCAGAGAAGAGGTTGTCAGGTGGTTGAGTGTGTTTCTTGATCCTAGTGGGATAGCCTCCATATTCACCACTCGTCCTTGTTTTAGGATCATGGATAGCGATGAGGCTTCATTTTCTGTCTGGGAAGAAGAGTGATCTAAAGACAGCTTATGGACAAAACAACTTGGAAAAAATAGCCTTCCATTTTAATTCATTCATTATGCTTCCTGCTATACAACAGAAGAAAAGCAACGGTGGTGATTTTTGTTGGCATTGTTTCTATTTTAGGATCCATCTATTTCTCCTTTCATTCTTATGTGTAGATTAATGTGGTAGTAAGTAGAGAATATTTTGTAGCTTCAAACTTGATTCCATATGTTCCTTAAGATGCTTTAGT
This sequence comes from Mus pahari, assembly GCF_900095145.1. Lineage (NCBI taxonomy): Eukaryota > Metazoa > Chordata > Mammalia > Rodentia > Muridae > Mus > Mus pahari. The sequence continues at coordinate 35,646,249 of NC_034591.1, read as the reverse complement.
TGGAAGTAATCTGAAAGCTAATCCCATATATATATATATATATATATATATATATATATATATATATATATATATATATATACACACACACACACACACACACATTGGAGGAAGTATCATCTAAACATCTCACAATGATAATAGATATAGTTAGTTCTCAAACCAAAATGCAGGTCTCTGGGGATCTGCATAGTAAGGCAAACTGGCTACTTTTATTACCTGGGATAACAATTAAGCTATTTTCAAAATTTCTTCTCAATGTGATATGCAAAATTTTCATCAGAAAATCCTTTAATGCAATGTTTATTGGTTCCAATGAAGACAGAGTATATTGGCAAAGAGAATAATCAAAGAGAGCCAATGAAAGCACTGAGTATCCAAGGGGCAGTACTGAAGGAGTTCTGCAGGGCTTTGTAGTTATAAGAAAGTATCTGTGTGGCACTACATGGACAGTTGCATCTCTTATTTATGTTTCAGTAGCCACAGGCAATTTCAACAAACCATGTGAGGTTTTAAGTTTAGAGACATGGGCTTTTCATCAAAGCATAAATCTTCAATTTGTTCTGTTTAGGGCAGAAAGGTGCATGTATATATGAATGAACGGATAGAATTAGCTAATTATATACATATGTATGTATGTATGTATGTATGTATGTATGTATGAATAGATGGTTGGATAAATGGATAGACAGATAGAGGAATTTCTAAATGTATGATGTTTCCTATTACAAAGATGCAATTTTACATATAAATATAATCTTGATTTTTCTCTATCAGCAACAAGTCCCAGAAACACCTGGATTACCCATACTCTATTGACAACATAACCATTAGAAACATGTATACATATTGCTGGTGCTATTCCTGCTAAGATATTAGGCAAAATATGCCAGTTTAACTTGTGTTTAAAATTTTTATGTGAAATACCCACCTATTGAGAGTTTGTTGTCTTAAACACAAATATTCACTCACAATTTTCAACAGTAAAATGTAATATTGTTTCCAAACGATAAAAATGAGGGAAAGAGAGGCAGGAGGATTGCTATAAGTTCAAGACCAGCCTGGACTACATAGTAGTTCCAGGCCTCTGGGGCTAAATCTGGGGGTACAGGAAACTAGTCATCATACGTACCCACCTAAGACAAGAGCCATGATTTTGCCAATTAATAGTAAACATTTTTTCTAATGTGATACGACACTCAAATGTTATAGGATGAAAAATTAAGATAAAATATTACAAAGGTAGTTAGAAATAATATCTTGAGGTACTTATGACCTATTCATTCTCATATTTCTGGTTGTGAGTCTAGCCTTTAAGGGCTGAGTGATCTCTCCAGCCTGAACTACTTGTTCTTAATTCAATATTGGTTTATGGAGTTCCTAGCCAGTGCAATGCACTATTCTAAGCAGTGTTAGAGAACAGAGAAAATGCATTATACAGAGAAAAGTCTCTATATCTACAGAATATGCATTATACAGAGAAAAGTCTCTATATATCTATATAATATGCATTGTACTGGGTGTCTGTCGTCATGAAATATAAATCACACTGGAGTACACTATCATGGAAAATATACCACAATGGATGTACATCTTTATGAAGAAAACTGAACTGGATATATATCATAGTGGAAAATACACCACACCGGATTTATATCATCATTGAATATACACCATGTTAAATTTTTATTATAACAGAAAATGGAACACACTGGATGCACATCATCATCAAAGATATGCCACACTGAATATATATCATCATGCAAATCACATCACACTAGATATATTTCATATGTACATGTAGTTCACTCCCTTAAATTCTGGATGTATACTATCATGGAAAATACAACACACTGAAAGTATTTCATCATTGAGTGTACATTATAGTGGAGAATTTTTTATAAATTCCAGTAGACTATGGTGTTACGGATAAAAAAAATATGCAGTAAAGTTAATAAAGTGCAGTCAGTGGGCATGCACACTTCACAAAGGACAGTCAGAATATTTACATGTGTAGAACTGCATCAGATCAGGGAGCTGGAGCTGGCAGAGGCACCGTAGTGCACAGCATTCTGAATGGAGAATGCAGAGAAACACACCTAGGCTGGAAGCAGCCCATTCTCTTTTAAGCAGTATTAAGAAGGCCAGAGTTCCCTATTCCAGAGTACACTGTTATAGGAAAAACAGCAGGACCTTATGTGAGGCCTTTGTCTTTCACTCCTAGAGGTTGCAAGGCCTAAGGAGATGTTAAAAGATGAACAGGAGAGTAAGTTAACAGGGCCTAATGTTAAAGAAGTACTGCCCCCATGCAGAAGGATGTGGAGATGCAAAACGAGTGACTCTAATAGCTCATGGTTCATCTGACCATTTCCAAAGCCTTGGTTTAGCACACGTGTATAGTGAAGACCTATTTAACTGACATTTCATGAAACTAAAGGCAGGCTCCAAGTTGGGGGGTGGGGAAGATGAGGAATTGAAAGTGAACATAGGCATATAGACAAAACCAAAGTGTTCCCTAAAGTAACTGAAGAATAGATTTTAGAGATGGTATGGCTCGTTTTTAAATATGAGCTTTAATATGCTAAGTGACATGGAGAGTGTGTGGTGAGTCTCCCTTGCCAGGAAGGGAGAAACTTTATGTCATGTGCCCCCACCCACCTGCTCCATTCCTCCTGAATTACATGCTAAGAAGCAAGTTTACTTTTTCCTTAATGTTTAGAAAAAGTTTTTAAAAATGATTGCTATCATAGAAAATAAATACTAAAATGGTATAGAGGCTTTCACAGAAAATACCATCCAGTAAACACAGACGTTGAGATCAAAAGAAAAAAGAAAGCATAAATGAATACCGAAAACAAAAACCAAAAAATTCAAAAAAAAAAAAAAAAAAAAGAAATGTGAAAAAAAGAAAAAAAAAAAGAAAAAAAAAAAAAAAAAAAAAAAAAAAAAAAGAAACTTTTAAAGTTCTTTCTACTTGGACCCTTTGTTTGTGGAATTCAAAGTTCCTTAACCTTTTTTTGTTTGTTTGTTAGTTTGTTTGTTTNGCTTTCACAGAAAATACCATCCAGTAAACACAGACGTTGAGATCAAAAGAAAAAAGAAAGCATAAATGAATACCGAAAACAAAAACCAAAAAATTAAAAAAAAAAAAAAAAAAAAAAAAAAAAGAAAGAAAGAAAGAAAGAAAGAAAGAAAGAAAGAAAGAAAGAAAGAAAGAAAGAAACTTTTAAAGTTCTTTCTACTTGGACCCTTTGTTTGTGGAATTCAAAGTTCCTTAACCTTTTTTTGTTTGTTTGTTAGTTTGTTTGTTTCAAAAAATAGGACATTCTAATGGTTTAACCTTTTCGACATATCAGAAAAATCTTTAAAAGGAACTGTTTAAAACTTAAATAAATTTTGAGACAACATTACCTTCCTCAAAGTATATTTTAAGTCCTCCAAGACAGAAATTGAAGAAAATTGGAGAACATTAATAAACTAAAAATGCTGAGAGCTTGAAAGCCCCTTGGGATTTCATTTGCTTCACAGCGATGTGCCTTTTCAACATTAAATCTTACTCGCTCTTGCTAATGAAAATAATTTGCCAGAGCAGAAAGGGATGAAGATGTCAGTTTCAAGTGACACATCGATCAATATAAAGGGGACGGATGCTGTGGATCTCCTTGGTGACTCACAGGAAGAAGAGAGCAGAGCAGAACTGATTAGAAAGTTGAATTCAGGAATGCATACTTCACAAATCATGGGAATCAAAAGGTTAACCAGGGCCAGCATAGGTGGCTGATGAGAAAAATGCTTTCGAAAGAAAATTGTAGACAGATTTATATGGGCCGAGATGAATGTAGACTGCCAGTTGTAGGCGGTCAGTTGGGACAGTGAACGAATTTACACCGAGTAAAAGAGAAGAAAACAAAGTTCAATACTCCAAAATGAAGAGAAAGAGTAAATCGCTGGCTGTATGTCACTTCTCTATAACATGGTTCCAAAAACGGAACCAGGACTATGCCAGTATTCTCTGTTTCAGAAGAACAGATAAAACAGCCATTGGCTTCTAGGCATGTATCAGTGTGCATGACCATGAAGTCCGGATCATTTCAAATACAAAATAAGACACTTTACTAAAATTGTTCAAACAAATAAAGAATAAAGCTATTCTCTACTGTTCAGACAACAACCTACCAAAATATTGCTTTTAAAATATAGCTTTAATAAACACAATGAAGGGAATCAGATCACCAAAAGCATGGCTGTTTTTGTTTGTTGTTTGTGTATTATTACTGACCACACATCACCACAAGGAAACCTTCCCTAGCATCTCTCTCCTTACTCCCAGCTTCTTAGTCATGTTATTTCTTACATTCACAATAAATAGTTAATTTGTGGGGTAGAAGATAAATGAAGACATGGAGCATATGAAGGAATTAAATATACAAATAAACCAGAGGTAACAAAACAGGGAAATATGCATGTGACAATAACCATTTATTTTATCAAGCAACACTAGATACAAGGGAAGAACCCCAGACAGTATGGGTATTGATAGACTTCGGCAATAGTGAATTTTGATTTAGTCAATGCTAGGCTGTAAAAGAGAACTAAGCAGGTTTTTAGACAGCCTTCCCAGCAATGCTTAATTAAGATGGAAGATAAAACCAACAGAAGTGGTCATGGGGCCCACTTTGAAGTTCTGATAAACAGAGCAGCTGGAAGTTCAGAACAAACCCATAAGAAAGCAGTAAAAGAGGACCTGATAAACCTCGTGCAGAAATCTATAGATATCAGACGAAACTTCAAAAGTAAATTATTTTCCTTGATAAAGATTATAGACATGACATAACTTTAGTCTAAGTATATCCAAGAGATAAACAGTTGGACCTAAAAGTGTTTATTTATTCTAAACACAGCCTGTAGAATCTGAATCAGCTTTAAATTGTCTGTGAACTTGAACACTGGAATATGTATCTTTTAAGTTCTAACCATGTGCGTTTTTACAGAAGCCCTTAGAATACTAATAGTAATTTTTCAGGTTTGGATTTTTTCAGGCTTTAGGAACCTTATAAATGAGGGGCCATATGAGGTTGCTTTCAAATTCCTACACCAATATTATAATTTCATTGACTTTCATTTGGGACACTGCTTAGAACTTTTTGGTGCCCATACAGACAAATACAAATGATTTTCACAAAGACCATAAAATAGTTTAAGGGTGCCAAAATATGGGCGACTGGAAAGTATGACGATGTCTGAATTAAACAATATTTTTTATTTTTACTTTTATTATTATAATGAATTAGCCAAGAAAACTTATTCATGATTTCAGTCCTAAAAATCACATTTTCCTCTTTATAATCAGAGGCCTTTCTTTGATATCATTTAGAAACGTAGAAGTTGCATGTCTGTTTACCTTATTTAACTTTCTGTAAATATAACTAATAGACAGTTCAATGTGAGATTATCAATATTGAAAGAGACAAATGTGTTGAACAGAGCTAACTGTAACTACTGAAAGATAACATATATTACCCTCTTTATGTAATTAAGTTCTGTATACTTCCCATCCTTTTTTGCAATCAAAATACCTGGTAAATTTGTTTAGCTCAGTTCATTAAATTGTTATATTCTGTAAGAATGTGAATCAAACCAGCTGGTTATTTTTACATATGTAAATATGCCTTCCACATAATAAAACCTCATAACCATGCAGGAAGATTTGTATGATTGAAACTTAAAGAGAATATAACCTCTGGTTATCAAATTACATATGCCTATGTCAATGTTCATCTTTTCACCTCTTTACTTTCCTCACATGGTGAGTTCCTTATTATTTAAAGTTTCTAGAAAATTACAGAGGTTTTTTTTCAAAGTCAATCACCACACTGTCCTAAGTACAAAGGAAACTCCAGTGTTGGATTCTCCAGTGCATCCATTTCCCAAATAAGTTAAGAGTCCTTTCACACAAAATTTATGTAACAGTATCCAAAAACATAAGGCTGTGTTGAAAGACTGATAAACTGTGAATAGCTATTATATCCTTGCATAATTTCCTTTTAGTTACTTGATTTGTTGTAATAGACAATGGCCACATTTTAACCATCTATGTATAAAATGTATTTGTTGTATTCATATTTAAACTGAATGTCAAAAAACATTCCACAATAAATTCTACTTTGGGATGCCTGAAAGCAAACTTCAGGTCTATCTTTTTTGACTGTGTGTCTTCAGCCACTAACCCAGACAGAGGTACCTTCATGTTTCTCTTCTTAAAAGCCAGCTACTTGATTACAGTTAAGAATTCTTTCACTTAATTTTGGGTAACAATTTTATGCCCGGGACTGTTTTACGGAAGTGTTGAGCTGAACAAACTTCTGAACCTGATCCATTGAAGGGTTAGAAGGATGGAATGAGGGATGCAAGAAAGGAATGAAAGAGGAAAGAGAATTAAAACTCTAATGCAGACATAAAATATTATGGCCCCAATGATCCCAGTGCCTATAACTATATGCATTCTATTAATGGAGATGCAAATAAATCAAAATTGTAAATTGTGTTTAACAGCATTAAACAAACACCACATTTAAAAATTCCAGCACACTGAGAATATCCTTAGTCATAACTCATAGTGACAGAAAAGACAAACAGGGCCCTTCACGAAGTAAAACATTGCCCGAGGGATGTCACACTGCAGACTTTGGGATGGGGCTATCTGAAAGCCCATCTCCCCTGCAGTTTCTACCTCAAATGCAAGCACTGCTTCCTCAGTCTTCTCTCCACCGCTGCCTAAGCCTGACTCTTGAGAGCTAGGACACCATGCAAAGATGTGCCTTCCAGTCAAACATGTTTTCCAAAGTGTAAATCTCTGCAAATACTTCCAGTTGGGAAATGTCCAGTTCTGCTACTTGACACCAGGGAATCACCTCCTCCCTTGGGGCTTACCTGCTACTCAGTAAGTCTACTTCCATGTTCCTCATTTGTATGTTGGGAGTATTTTAAAGGCTTCCTGAATCTGTGACTGCAAAGATGCACACCTCGTACAGTACCAGGAGTCTTTCACACACTTGATTCTTCCCAGAAGACACCCCCCCCCCCGAGTAAAACTCCCCTAGGCTACTTCATGCACCTCACATCCCAAGACCTGTCCACCTGGAAGCAAAGAGCAGTCTAAGAATGAGCCTGGAGATCAAGGAGCTGAGAGGATTTCAACATGTGGTGAGAAGAAAGGTGTGGGGGTGGGTGGGGACGGATGCAAGCCTTGCAGATAGCAGCTGTCCACTTAGTGGTTTAAATCTGTTGGTTAAAGAGCTGAATAAACAAATACACAGATGGGTCTGGTTCCCTTGGGGGTGGGGGTGGGGGATTCCCAATTGTGAGGAGCCTCCTAAGTCCTGGTCAGTTTGGCCTCTGGACTCTACCCTGCGCAAAATGCAAATGCAATATGATTTCACTTTCAAAGGACAGAAAACCTGCCCACATCTGTGTCTTGAAAGTTTCTTCTAATAATAAAAGCGTGACCCTTTGCTTTCCAGGTCCTGGGACACTTACCTATGAGTTTTTAGGGTCTGAAGTTAGGAGGACAACTTTTCTTCCTGTCCAAGCACTACTAGGGTCTGGGGCCCTCATTAAGATGGAGATTCAGGGCACTTCTGGCCTGAGGGTAGGAAGAGGTGCACCTACAGTGCCTGTGATCACCTGGAAGGTCTGGCCAGCACCAACTCTTACAAGTGCCTCTCCAAGAGCACATATTGGAGGCTGGAGCTGATCTTCCCTCCCTCTCAGCACTGATCCCAGCCACCTAGGACTCAAGGGTTTGAACGGAAGGAAGGAAGGAAGGAAGGAAGGAAGGAAAGAAAGAAAGAAAGAAAGAAAGAAAGAAAGAAAGAAAGAAAGAAAGAAAGAAAGAAAGAAAAAGAAAGAAGAGAAAGAAANGAAAGAAGAGAAAGAAAGAAAGAAAGAAAGAAAGAAAGAAAGAAAGAAAGAAAGAAAGAAAGAAAGAAAGAAAGAAAGAAAGAAAGAAAGAGAAAGAAAGAAGAAAGGAAGAAAGAGAGGGGAGGAAGGGAGGGAGGGAGGGAGGAAGGAAGAAAAAGAAAAAGAGAGGCAAGGGAGAAACTCTGCCTTTCTCACAAAGGTGTCTGTGCCCCTCCCATGCACTCTCCCCCAGGGACTGCAAGATGTGACACACACATACACACACACAGAGCAAGGAGCCCTTCCCAAAGTGGAAGAAAAGTAAAACCAGGACAGATCCCGAGGGAAGCCGGCCTGCCATGCTGGCTTGCAGACAAGTGGAAGAGCAAGATCAGGAGTGGCCCTAGAAATGCATGGTTATCTCAGGAGTCACTAGGGGCCAGGAGATTCTTAACTAGAGAGAAAAGAAGTGTCCCCTTGATGCCTCTCTGGTTCCTGGATAAATAAATACTTCTGAGATGAACGCAGAAGTGCCTAAGACAGAAATGTGCACTTGCCCGCTTTAGTAAATAAAGGTCAGCAGTCTGATCAATAAAGTGTGCGCTTCTAACCACCACATGTTTCTACTGCTGTTTCTCTTCCCTAGGGGGAGTGGGAAGGAAGAGGGAAAGACAACAAACATTTTTTATAAGAGTAAACAAACACATCTGGTGTTTCGACACATCTCTTCCTCCAGCTTCTCTGGACGAGACAACATTCTGCATATTCAAAACGAAAATAATTAAATAAATGAATAAATAAATGAATACATAAATAACTCATCCGGGAGCCCACAGAGAAATCTCGTTTTCCTGCACACTCCTTTCCCCACCACACAGCAAAACGCAAAGAAACAACAAGTGGCGATGTTGGGTCTCGAACGCAAAAGCGACCCCGACCCCACGTCGAAATCTGACACATGTCACTGTGGCCCCGCAGCGCGGAGCAGCAGGCGCTGGGGCGAAACTTTGCTGCGCGACCGGAGCAGTGTGGAGCAAAGTCGCAGTCTGGCCGCGCGTGGCTGTGCTTGGGACAGGGTGGGGTGGGGAGTGCAGAGCGTCTGAGTGAGGGCGAAGAAACTTACCGTGATCAGGGACCCCGAGGGCAGAGTCCCAGGAGGTGGCACCCGCCGTGCTCCCAGGCAGAAGCCCCGGAACCACACACCCACGCTCGAGTCCCCGCAGCCGCGGCCACGAGTTCGGGGACACCAGGGGAGGGGGAACCCGAAGAAGCTGCGGCGGGAAGTCGCGGCCGCGGCATAAATGCCCTGGGCGGGCACTGACGGATGAACTGCGGGTGGCGCCGGGCTCCGGCCGGGACGAAGCTGTGGCCGGGGAGCTGCACGCGCCGGCGTGTCTCGCGCTTTCTCGGAGGTTCGCGCTGTCTCGCGCTGGCAGCTCCCCCCCAACCCGGATCTCTGTATGTATGTGTGTGTCTGTGTGTGTGTGTGTGTGTATGTGTGTGTGCGCGCGCGCGTGTATGTGTGTGTGTGTGTGTGTGCGTATGTGTGTGTATGTGTGCGTGCACCGGCGGGCGCGCGCACCGGGGCGCGCGCGCGAGTTGTTGGCGATGCAAACTATGCACACACTGGGAGCAGAGCCGCTTCTCCTATGAGGGGCGGGCTGGGGGAAGGGACCTCCTAGAACACTCTTAAGTACTGTTGGGGCACTTGTTTTGTCTTACTTTGCTAAGTTGGGGTTGTTGTTGATGATGATGATGATTATGATGATGATTTTTTTAAAGTGGTTTGAACTCCACCAATCTCTTCATGCCCCCCCCCCCCAAACTTCTTCCAGAGATGGGAGAAATCGCCGGCCAGAATGTCGCTGGGCTGTGCGGTGGAGCCTCCTGGATGACGTCAGGTCCACCTGCTATGTAAACAACTCGCTAGAGAACTTGTTTGTTCTGCCCCTATTCCCCCACCCCCACCCTTCTCCCCACCTCCTGCTCCGCCTCCTCCTGCCGCCCCAGACGGCGAGTCGGGGATGGGGGTGGGGAGGAAGGCGAGAACAAAACCGTATGCTGTATTGGCACAGCCGAGTTGTGTCTGCTGCTTCTTGGCAGTCCCCAAAGTACGTCCTCTCAGCAGACGGAGCTGCTGGCAAATGAAACAGGGGATTCCACGTGAAGTGCAGAAAACCTCGAAGGGATCCGAAGCCCTTGGTGGCAGGTAGTTAAAGCACAGAGTGTCACAGAGGGAGCCCACGCCAGCACAGCCACGCTGATTGGCCTTTCTCTCCTGTGTGCGCCTCTGCGGCCTGGATGGAGAGGCCGAACCTTTCTCACTCTTCATTGTCGCGGCTCCTGTCTCACTTGGGGCCAGTACTGTTAGGGATTCCTTGTAGTCGCAGAGCCCAGGTCACCGGAGCGGGACTTGGAAAAAATAGATGGCACCACCAAGGTGTAATTTTGTTTTTAAAGTATGAGGCTTTGGGGACTGACTGGATTAATGACTAGGGGAAAAAATAATAGGAATGAAAGGAAAGTAGAAATTGCCAGAACCCGCTCGCAGTGCACTTCAAAGCAGTGTCCTGGGTGTTGGGGGATGCTCCGGCTCGGTTTCTGCCACCAGGTCCCTCCTTCCCTGCGCGTGGTGCGACCTAGCTGGCTGGCCTGAGCAGGTCCGAGGGAGAGATGACAGAAAAAAGGCCAGAGGAGATCAAGGCGGTCCCTGACGGGGCGTGTGACTTGAATCTGGGAGGGTGTTTCTAAGATGCCCCTCTCCACCCTAGCTCTGGGAAGGAAGTTCCTTCCTGCGGTCCTCCCGCCAGCCCCTCCCCGGCCGCTGGCCCCCTAACCCTTAGCCTCCGGCGTTCAATACGCGCCCCCGCAGGAGCCTGCAGCCGAATCTGTCGCGCAGCGATTCCAGAGGCGCAGAAACTTTCCACCGAACAGCTATAGCCAAGAAGTCTGCGGGGGAGGGGCGGGTGGACACGGAGTTGGGCTAGGCAACCTTCTAGCTATTATCAGGAGAGAAAGAGCTGCGAACTTTCACACAGCTTCAGTACAAGAGGGGATGGTGGGATGGGGTGGCAGATGATCAGCATCAACACGTGCCTTTTTAGTCTTTCCTCAAACACCAACTCGCCCTTTCTCTAAAGGGCAGAGCGAAGGATCTCTTTCTCTCTCTCTCTCTCTCTCTCTCTCTCTCTCTCTCTCTCTCTCTCTCTCTCTCTCACACACACACACACATCTCTGCCACACACCCACACACACACACACACACACACACACACACACACACACACAATTCAGAACCTGCAGTTCTCTATAGGGAGGAAGCGGCGGCCCTGGCACCCACATCTGTAAACACACCGCCAGGTTTGCTAGAAAAACCAACTTTTGTCAATAAGCCACAGGGCTGGTCCCGGCAAGTCCACCTCAGCCCGGAGCGCGAGGATTCGGGGTGAGCTTTGGCTTCGAATTGAGGAGCTTTCTGTGAACCTTTAAAACTCTGGTCTTCCTGAGTGCTCTGCTCGCAAATGATATTCCCAATCTTTCAAGTGGTCTTTGGAGAAATGAAGACTCAGGAGTCTACAGAGTCCGGATCTTTTTAAGAAAGGAAACAGCTCTAGCTAGCATTAAGAAAGGATCCACCCCGCCCCACCCCCTTTTGAAAGGTGGGGTGTTAGGCGTCTGTGCTTCACCAGCAAACCTAAATAAAATATACTCTGAGTTAATTTGAAATGCTTTAGAGAAAAAGAGTAGACAGCTTACGTGGGAATCCTTGAAAACCCAAAGGCGGTGGATTTCCCTGGGCCTGGTGTATAAAGGTAACCGAGTGATCTAAAGGTTTCCAGAGCCTTTTTGCAATTCCTCCCTCCCCAATACACACCTACCCCAGTTAAGTCTCCCTCTTGCCAGGTGTCCTGAGAAAGTGGAGAAGAATGATGGACTACAGAGGAGTCTGGACCCTCCTAAGTTAGGTTTGAATTCCTAAAGAGAAACGTTGCTTTCTCGGGGATGAGAGATGGACGTGGGGGTGGGGGGAGGTGTCTTTCACTCTTCCATCCATAAAGACACGTTTTGAGGATATTTGACGTTCCTATCCCAGGAGTCTCCAAGGCAAGCAGTTAGAGTTCCCAGAGGATGCGGAGGGGCTGTGCAGACCCGCTCGAACTGCCTGCTCACTCTTCCCAAGATTCTCTCAGGAATCTGACACAGCAGCCCCCATGCGCCCCTGCTTTTCTGCGCCCCACAGTATTTAGCTTGCCTGCAGCAGTGCCCTAGGCCACTAGCCATTCCCGACCGAAGGACACACAGGGAGTGGAGAAAGCAGGTCTTGCTAGGAATTGCTGCCCTCCTGGGACCTTCAACCACAGCCAATGGGCTGGGCCCGGGTTCGAGAGGTGAAAGTTCAGGCCCCGGGCTCGCCCCTAGCTCCGCTGCTCAAGTCGCCTTTCTCACAGTTCCTTCACTCTCGGCCCCTCTGCAATCCCAGCCCCGCAACCAGGGGCTGCCACGGTGGCACGTAGTTTGTTGATGGGTGGTCATAAAATATATTTATTTGCAATTCCTTGAACTCGCCCACCACCCCCGCCCCCCGACATGGCCCTGAACACTGCAGGCTTTGTTCGCTTAGGCTGGCTGCTGGAGCCGGCCGAGATTTAGCGCGCAGTGCGAGCAGCCTCCAAAAAAAAGTTGCAGTATCATAATAGGAAAACCGGGTTTCCGCAGCCTAGGGAAATGCCAAAAGGGCAAACTGCAACGAATAGTTCTCTTTTGCACCAGTCACCCATTGGTTCTCTGGATCACCGCAGTCTTTCAACCAAAGGCTGGGTGCCTTGGAAAGAGGGTAAGTCAAATTATGACCCTGAAGTCGCCAAGCAGCTCCTAGCCACACGTGGGTCTGCGAAAGTCATTCAACGTGCTTCCAAAGAAAAGTTTATCAGGGTTACTAGGTGAATAAGCGTTTTCACCACGTGGACCTTGAACCTCTATCAGGAAAATTTATTTGATTTGAAGTTTATCTTATGACGAAACCGCAAATCAACAAAATCTGAAAGACTGCTCTATTAGGGTGCTAAAGAAAGATAAATTCGTTTGAAGTGGTATCTGTCAGGGTATCTTGCACGAAATAAACCACACCAAATGGGACCAACTGAAGAAAACAGCATATGCGAATAATGCTTTAGAAGTGGTGGTTTAACATTGATCTTTTTTTCTGAGTGAGTCGCTTGATCTTAAGTTGTTATAAAAAGTCATTCACACACTTGGGCTTTTTTTTTTTTTCTCCCCAAACTTTGAGTTAAACATGAGCTACTTTTCTTCTTTTTTTCTTTTCTTTTCTTTTTCTTCTTCTTCCCTGCTGTTTCATTGGTATAACTGTGACATCATACAAGTTAAATGCTTAGTTTGAAATCGAGAAATGAACAATCCAGAATCACGTTTTTCTCTTTAGATATACCATCTTCAAGCTTATGCTATTCATCCAGAAGCTATTAACAACAAATACAGTTTAAAGACAAGGGAAAATATTTTCTTTCACACAGGCAAAAAGGCAAGTGTCCAAAAGGCTTGTTTTTATGTGTTATAGTTGTGTGAATTTGAACAAATAAAGACATTCTTTCTAAATAATTTATGTTTCCACTATCTTCCTCAGCACAGAGAGGAGGAAGAGAAAACTGTAGCTCCATCAGAGTCAGACCAAGGATAATCTATAACAATGTCAAAATGAATAGAATTGTGAAATTGGTGGAGTTACAACACCATCTGTCGTTAAGCACTGGGACTACAAAATTTGGGACATAAAATAAATCATAATGAACTCTCCCAAAGTAAATTATTATTATTATTATTATTATTATTATTATTATTATTATTATTACCTAGACATTCAATCTTTTTAAAATATATAATCCACATTCTGAAGTTACCTGATCTATGTTTGTCATAGCTTCATATTTCTGTCCAGATGCTCAATTCACAAAGCGAGTGTTCTATATCTTCTCCATTCCAGAGATATCATTTTAAAATTGTCTATGAGTCTGCACGGTTCCGGGCTCCCACAGCAACCATTTGCTTCTAGTAGGTTGCTGAGGTGAACTTTGGAGACATCAGGAGCTATGGATGTCTCCAGTAAATCAAATGTCAATTTTCTATGGAGAATCAGGCTGTGTTCTTTGTTTGTATATCTTACAGTGATAGATGTACCACACTGTATCTTTGGATTGATTTTGGCTGAGTCAGAAAAACAAACAAACAAACAAACAAGACAAAATCAAGTATGAGAGTGTTTCAAAGGTCAGTCAGTGTCCACTTAAGGTTTAGAGCTGTGACTTTAAAAGATCAGTTTCTCTGGGAAAGACTCTACAGGCTAAGGATATTCTGTATAAGAGCAGGGTTCAGCCAAAATAAATTTAACTTTTCCTATTTCAAACAAAAGCATCTATAAAATATTGGAAATAATTTTCCCATAACACTTCAATGGCTCAGTATTTGTATGGTATATAATTTCTAAAGAACTCAAAATCTGTCACTATGGACACTGTTGCACCTTGTTTAAAAATCACTAATTTAGTATCTTCCTGAAAATAAAAACAAATGAAAGAAAATGAAATGCCTTGCTTATATTGATAAGACATTGACTAAAACTATACCAAGTCAAATTGTCCAGCTGACCAAGTTAGACCAAAACAAATGTAATATGATTTAAGTTAATGGAACCAGTATTTTTCTGAAATAGCCCTGTCTATAAAGGAGTAAGTTAAATATCCAATCTTTGATTGTTACTTCTTGCTACATTGATTCAAATATGGAGAACTGCCTAACACAAAAGGCCTTTACCTGTTGATATTTCTAACATTACATTAGCATCAAAATGACTATGAGATTTTTAGGTGCAAAGCAAACTGCAGGATATTCTTGTCAAGTCTTTGAATTTCAAAAATTATAATGGAAAAGTCTGGGTTAAGTCCTACCCTTGGTTATTAAAATGATGATTATTTCATATTTCTTTTTTTAAATTTTTATTATTATTTTCTTTATTTACATTTCAAATGCTATCCCGAAAGTTCCCTATACC
>NC_034591.1:35613888-35630717 GCF_900095145.1 Mus pahari | reverse complement strand
TATTCTAAGTTTCTGGGCTAATATCCGCTTATCAGTGAGTGCATATCTAGTGACTTCTTTTGTGATTGGGTTACCTCACTAAGGATGATATCCTCCAGACACATCCATTTGCCCAAGAATTTCATAAATTCATTGTTTAAACAGATGCCTTCTCCTCTTATCCCAGAGAAAGCATTTAAACACATACTTCCTGTCTTTTTTTTTTTTTTCTAAATCTATTAAAACTGATGGGGCTCAATGTTGGCACTACCTTTGGATTTCACTGCAATACTGAAAATGGATACAGTTCTTGGGATATCCCTTGAAATGTATGTGAGACAGAAAGCCTGATGACTTGCTGCTTTAAATGCCAATTAGTTGGAGGACTTTATCAGTAGAGAAAGGAAGTGAATTACGACTAACAGTGCTATTTATTGTTTCTGATAGGAAACTGATGATGAGAGACATAAAATCAACTCCAAGACTTGATGTCTATAGGGTTATTTAAGAGAACCACAAAAGCTTCTCTTCGCTACCTCTTAAGGGATAAAGGTTAACAGGACATGGTACAAAACTTGGCCCTAGCCTTTTAAAGCCTTAAGAACTCTCTCAAGTCCCACAACAAGGGAACTTGTAGGTTTGTATCTGGCTGGATATCCAGAGGGCTCTAGTAACTGTGAAAGTTTGGCCAAATAATACTCTAAAGTGGTAAATAGCAAGAATGTTATGCAGAAGTGCCTTCTCTTTCTCTCCTTACCTTACTTCTCATTCTCCCCGCCCCTTTCCTTATTCTGTCCTTTCCTACTCTGTCTGATCTTCATTGTTGTGTTCAGAATCACAACTTTGAAAATTGACCACAGGTATTTTCTACCTAATAACCAATTCTGTGTATTCAACAGGTCTTTAAAGCACACCATTTGAATGGGTAAAAAGGTATCAGTTCGCCCCCTTTTCTTCTTTTCCAGCTACATCTTACATCATCAATTCATGTATGCCATCTTCCCTGCATTTGACTATCAAAGCAGCATCCATCTTTGTTCATCTTCCATAGGCATCTCCCACAGTCTTTGCCTTACCATGTAACCTCAGGATTTCTTACTGAATGACAGTTGACAATGCTCTACCAATCTACCCTATGTTCCATGTCTTCCTTTCCATTTCCTTATCATTGTTTTCCAAAATGCTGATCATATAAAATAAGCAAAAGTTCACTACAGTCAATAATGTCAAATATTAAGATTTTATCTGGTTGTAGTTAATCCGCAAAATAAGCATATGCTTAATTTCTTGAATTAAAAAAAATAATTTCCCTAAATATACCCTAGATGTTAAATATATCCCAGTAGAATATTGTCATACTTCTAGCTGTGTATCCTTTTCAGCAAATCTGTCCTCTTTGCTATCCAAACATCTGGTTAAAATGTTAGTTAGGACTGCAGATTTACATTATTTTTCATATTAAAGAACTTAGAAGTTAGATGCAAAGTGTATTAAATCTGCATTCAAAATCTCAACTGCATGATTTAATGACTCAACAAATATGTATATGCCACCCATGGTAGTAGTCATTTTGAGAATTAAAGATGTATAAGATTAGGTCCCTGCACAGAACTTATGTTCAAGTGAGAAAAATAAAACACATAAGTGGATTATTTCAATAAAACATGAATTTCAATAAACCATTATACAGAGGTAGCTCTAGTATACCATAAAACAAGGGATAATATTTCTTAAGGCTGCAGTAAAAGAGCACATAGCCAGGTGTGTGTGACTGTGTGTGTGTGTGTGTGTGTGTGTATTGATAATTTACAAAGAGATCTACAAATACAGCTTTGAAAAACATGAAATTCCTTAAGTAGCTGTAACTAAGTAACATCCTCCAGACCATGTACATCATAAACTTGTGATAAAATGTGCTTATATCAAAGACCATGGTGTGTTTAACCCCTAGGAAGAGATTCAGTAAATCACCTGAATTATCTCCTGTTACCCTTACACACAGAATATGTTTATCAAGATTGTTTACAGTTTGTCCTGTTCTTGCCACAGGAAATTAGTTTTAAGATAGGAACTGAAAAGAAAATAAAACAGAAAAACAGAAGCTAAAGGACGAAGAACATCAAAACAAGATGAATTAATAATGTTCTGAATGGTAGGAAGGCAGTCACTGAGCTTCCTTCTCAGTATCTTTTTTCAATCTCTCTGAGAAAGTTTTATTTCCCAATTTCTTCCATGACTCACTTTTTCTGTTCTGTCAAAGTGTATGCTAATTTTCCTCTAATCTTCCCTTCCTCCCATGTTCCTTTCTTTCCTCCTTCCTCCTCCTTCCCTCCCTTTCTCCTTCCCTCCCTCACTTCTAAGACCCTCCTTCCTTTGTCCCTTCTTTCCTTTCTCCTGTATTTCTCCTCCTGTCTCCCTTTTCTTTATCTTTCTTTAAAGCAGTGTTTTCTACAAAGTAGACGTGGACTGCACAAACCAATCTGGATTTCAATTGAAGAGCCAATTTCCTTCCTTAGCTTCAAAAATGAAAAGATTCCTCCTTTATTCATCACTCTCCCCTCTATAAAGACTGAGCTAGGAAACATCTTACTCACCATCTGTCTAAGCACTCCTATCATAAACATGTGCTTTCTCTCTCTTTTCTTTTTGTTTTTTTTTTTTTTTTCAAATTTTTTATTAGGTATTTTCTTCATTTTCATTTCAAATGCTATCCCCAAAGTCCCCTATACCCTCCCCCTGCCCTGCTCCCCTACCCACCCACTCTTACTTCTTGGCCCTGGAGTTCCCCTGTATGGAGCTTATAAAGTTTTCAAGACCAAGGGGCCTCTCTTCCCAATGATGGTCAACTAGGCCATCTTCTGCTACATATGCAGCTAGAGACATGAGCTCTGGGGATACTGGTTGGTTCATATTGTTGTTTCACCTATAGGGTTTCAGACCCCTTCAGCTCCTTGAGTACTTTCTCTAGCTCCTCCATTGGGGGCCCTGTTCCATTCAGTAGATGACAATGAGCATCCACTTCTGTATTTGCCAGGCACTGGCATAGCCTCACAAGACACAGCTATATCAGGGTATCAGGGTCCTTTCAGCAAAATCTTGCTGGTATATGCAATAGTGTCTGCGTTTGGTGGCTGTCTTTTTCTCTTCCAGCTATGCATGGGGAGAGAGAGAGAGAGAGAGAGAGAGAGAGAGAGAGAGAGAGAGAGAGAGAGAGAAGCAAATTGAGTATAAAACTCATGAAGAAGCAGAGGAACTAAAACTTTTATACAGCCCCTACCCCCATGAATGCATTTATATATCTTGATTAGGAAAAAGTTTGGGATTTCAGTTAAGCTTTCAGAATGAATCCTGTAACCAGATTATCAATGCAAATTGAAGAGTTTTGTGAAAGGCAGTCACTGAATTATTTGCAGTAACATATTATTTGCAAAGAATTTAGAAAAGAAACAATATATAGTTGACTCTAGTCATTGAGATAGTATTTGCATGGTAGTTGGTGGCAGAAAACGCTTTTGTGATATTATATGGTAGAACAATACCATACAAAGTTACCAAAAGAACACATCAAAGAAACATACGGTTGTGATACCCATTAAGTTGACTTAACAAGATTCTTCCCTTCAAAAGTGTTTGTATTCTTAACACCATGTTGCTCCACAATTAGCCTGTGTGACAGGCAGTAACATTCTATATGATAGTATGACACTGAGTTTATAAAATATGGTGCTTGTTATCTGGGTTCTCCATCTTCACACACTCTGGGAAGTGATCCTACATGTATAGCCTTATGGACAATCTGAAATAATGAAGAATTGAAATCTGGCCAAAAAATGAAGGAGGAATTTAGGCCTTGCTGTTATTTGCAAAGTGGGTCACAGATCCTCTGGTCCCATCCTGTCTTGAGATGACTGCAGCCTTGTGCAACAAGTTGACTGCATTTTCATGAAAGAATCTTAAAAAGAGTGATCAGGCAACCTGTTCCTGAATATGGAAGTGCCATAAATTGTTAATTGGTGTGTCATTTGGATTAAGCTGACATAGTGGGAAATTGTCACAAAGCAACAATTACCTATTCAGTTGTAGTCTGAAGGCCAAGCCCCAGGGGGGAGTCTTTCAGGTTGTCCACTGTCTTTCAAATGAAAACCAAAGAAGACTTAGTTCATTCAAAGAAAAAGTAATTTATCGAGTAATTATTTTTAAAACAATTTTTGAAAAGACATTGACTTCTGTGTCTTTCAGAATTATTCCTGGTAAACATAATGATACTGAGTTTCCTCCAAGCCCAGAGCATAAGCAAAAAGGGAAAACTACATTTTAAACTTTCCCTTTTATTTTCTTTACTAAAACCGGTAGAAATACAGATTATGTACAGGATTTCTACACAATGCATACGTAATGAACTGGCAGGTTATCTGAATGGCTGGTCTACTGTCTCTGATCAGATGAATTTCTTGTTTATAGAACTCATTTACATACAGCACATGTTAACTTGGCAATTTCTTACATAAGCCTACCAAATATCATACGAGAACAACCCCATTTTATCTGTGATTCCTTTGAACAAGATCAGTGTTTAAGCATTTTCCATCCTGTTTCAGGTAAGTGAAACTTTGAAAACCTGTGAGAAAGTGCGACAGGCTTCTCTCTTTCTATTTAATCACAACAAATTCCCATGGTCTCTTGAGGTTTTCCTAATTAGGTTATAGCACAGTTACAGTACTTGACTAGAAAAGGCCAGACAAAGTTCTAAATGAGTTGAGGGGGAAAAAAAAATCAGCAAATCAATAGTGTGTTTTACTGAATTAAAGTACAAATACTAGAAGAAAAATGTTGCTTAAGCTATTAATAGCTATGGTTTCTCCCTTTAAATTGTTGACAGTTCTATGCCCAGTTAATTCCTTAAAAGTTGAACTCATGTATATCCCTATCTGGATTATGATAATATTTACTATATCATCCATTTTAAAAATAACTATAGTGTCTTGTGAATTTAAAGAAACTGATATGTAAAAATTGGCACATAAACCATATCATACAATGTATATGTGTATTATGCTAAATATTAGTTATTTTGATAAAAGTCTCAGAAGAATTAATGAAAACCAAATGTCTTGTAGAGTTTGTATCAGAAATCTTTGAGACAATATTATAGGGTTTTCATGATCATAAGTAAATATGGCCTGTCGTCAGAATCTATAATGTGTCAGACATAAAAATTTATGCCAAAGTGAGAGTTCATTTCCTTATCCAAAGATTCTTACATTTCCTGAGTTATTTTTGAAGTTAAAAAAATCTTTTCATTACATCTATGATCCTTTGTCCATCATGTTGTTGATTCATCTTCTATAACAATTCTCTTTTCCACCTCGTCACTATATTCTGTGAATCAGGATCAAAGACAAAGATGTCTGAACTGGTGAAAGAAACGTATGATATTTTAACCAATTGAAGAAAACTCATTGATACTGTCTATGTTTTTTTTTTTTTTTTTTCAAATAAGTAGGTCATTAAGGATCATAAATCACAAAGTGTCTTTGTAAGAAAAAAAATGAAGATCTGTTAGGCAAAATCCCATTTAAGGTATTGCATAATCCCATATACAATCAGGTTCAGATAATTTATTTCATAAATGACCTAAATTTCTATGTTTAAGGATAATAACATTGGCGGAAAAGATTACTTTGTGGGCAAATGGTTACTTAAAGTAACCATTTGAGGCAATCTGACCTCTAGAACATGGTTTGTAAGATGAACTCTACCTTACAGACTTCATCAAGGAAATGTGGTACACAAATGTGAGACTTTCAAAGTACCGGAAGTGAACAGCTGTTCACGTGTGAGAATTAAAGTGCAGTCATGAAATATAGACCTGTTACTTCCCGAATTGAGTTAACTTATGTTCACTCAGCAAATATTTATTGAGCCCACGTTATTTGTCTGTCAATATTTAATACCTTAGAATCATAATCTTCTAGCTTGGTGGGAGCTTAGAGCCCACCTAATCTAAGGTACTTCTCAAGGAAAGATTGACATATGTATTTTATTCATGAAGTTGTATTTCTTGGAGTTTTCTCATTGTGGGTAGTCAAGGACTCAGAGTTCTAGCATGTTTGGCTCCCTAAGCTCTTTCCAATATCATATAGATTTGTAAGTGAATATGCTCAGAGTTGTCTTGACTCTATGTTGAACAGTGTGCCACTGGAAGTTTTTCCGCCAAACAGTAGCCTAAGCTGTTGTGTGACATGCTAACTTCACCTGAAATTGTCATTTTTTTTCTGGTGAAAAGGAGCGCTTTATCTATAACCCTGTTTGTTTACTGAAGTTTTATACTAGTGCTAACTCAGTCTGTGTAAAGCAGGATCTGGAGCCAAACTTCTGCTGGGAGATCTTGCTTTTGACCCGTTTGGCATGACTGGTGTTCTGTGCAACACAGAACTCTTAGCTACCCCAGCGGACATCCTTAATTTTCCATGAGTTCTCTGAGATTATTCTGTATTTCACCTCACTCAAGTTCGTCAAGGACTTGGTACACCAGATGGAGTCCTTTATTGTTAAATATTAAAATCTTGAAGAAAACGCAAATGATACTGGGTCCAAGCATTCCTGCCACTCCTGGTCCCTTCTACAGCCCATCTTCAAACTGTGCTTCCTAAGAACATCATGGGATGTTCCAGAGACCTGTGCTTTAGGTTTATTTTGGATGAGTTGTCCCTTATCTTGAACATTCTATAAGAAATGTTCACTCTCTTGTACTCTGTAGAATACGCAGAAGAGGACATGATTTTGAAATGAATATATAATATATAGGGAAAAATTTTTTTATGTATTTTTAAAAAACCTCTTCCAATGTTAATTGTTTTATTATGCTCTTATTTATTTGTGCATCTATATATGCACATGTATATGTGTGTGTGTGTGTGTGTGTGTGTGTGTGTGTCTGTCTGTCTGTCTGTCTGGCTGTCTTTGTGCCATGTGCCATAGCATAGATATAGAGGTCAGAGAACCTGGTGCTCAATCTCAGGTGGTCGGGCTTGGTAGCAGGTACCCTTTACTCTCTGAGTTTTATTGCAGCCCCTCATGTTTCTTTTTCAGAATTTGAGAAAAAGTGTCAGAGAGTTCTATGAAACATGGACTACATGGTGATTTTATTTAGCAGACTCAATGTAAAGCATTTTTGTAATAGTATATCTTTACCGTTGTAGCCATGAAACATAGTAGGTATTACATTTATTTAACCTGCTATAGAGTTTTATATGGGTGCATGTGGATGTGTGTGTTTGTGTGTGTCATATGTAAAGTGTTATTACAGAAGAAGAGAGACAATTGGAATACTGTAAAATTTTGGTTTCTTGATTATTTTTCAATGGATATGAAAAAATTATCACAAAAATATTAATCTCATTTAGAGTGGTTTAGAATTATTATATAATCATATTTAATGAGTGGTATGTTAATGCAAGAATGATTAAGAAATGAATGGTTAAACAAACTATGGCACACCTATACCTTGAAATACTATTCAACAATAAAACAGAATTTACTTACTTGAATTTATGAAGGATATTATGTTGAGTAATGAGAAGGTTACATAGTGTAACCATTTAGATAGCTTGCTCAAATAACCAAACTGTGAATATCATGGAAAACTTAAGAGTTTTTAGGCATTGGACATAATCGAATAGATGGGTGGCTCTAACTGTAAAAGGGTAGCCAAGACATAGTTCTTGTGATGGGACATTCTATGTTATTGACTTCCCTGATGTATATAAGTTTTTTCACATATGGACAAATGTCACAGAACTATCTCACAGCATGCTAGTGCAATTTCATGGTTTGCATGTTATGCTATCTTTAAAACAAAAGTTTGGAGTGCACCCTAGTGCATTTTATACAGTCTCTCTCAAAATATTTGATCTTCATGTTACTATGTAGTTTTGTAAATGGAGAACATTAATGTTTAAATGTATAAAACAATGAAGAACATCAAGGGTTGGTATAGGAGATAAGGCCTTACTAGGACCAGGGAAGATACCTGCCTACTCAGTTCAAAGTAGGCCATTTTTAATGCCTATAGGTTGTATTTAAGACCATACACACACTAACCTTGATTCTACCTGTTTCTACATGTCTAAGTGTAATAGTGCCATTTACACAGATGAAAGCAGTCTGGAAAACATGGTGACACTTGCTCCATCCTATGAAAAATATGACCATGTATCACCCCATAAAGCTATGAACCTGGAAATGAACGGCTTTGTGTATTGTGCTGAGTAGGTTTCACTGAACATAGGGACACAAGTGTTTTGGTGTGTCCCACCCTGGCAGTTACAAAATGATTTTTCCTTTCTATGTACCCACAAGCTTGGTTTCAGATACTCAGGGGTCAAAGGCTAGACCCCAACCAAGTAAGAAAGAGATTGAGCAAGGAAGGAATCCAATTGATTGTATCAATGGGATTACAGTTACAATTCAAAGAAAACATGCTCAAAGATGTACATAGTCATGACTCTCCTCCTGAAACATGAATGCTACTATTGTTTACATTTCTGATTATATAAATTGACTCTTAATCAATCACTGGGAAAATCATAACCAAACAAAATATAAAGAAAGTGATTAACCCCAGTTCTGTTGTTTAGATGTTAAAATTTATTGGCTTGAAATATGACTTAATTTTAAAGAATATGGGTTGCTTTTCCAGAGACCCAGAGCTTGATGTAAGTACCCACATGGGGTGTCTCACAACCCCTGTAAATTCAGCTTTAAGTGATCTGACATCTTCTTTTCCAAATACTCACAGTTTTAACCTTTAAAATGTAGTGTCATTCATTATATCTTAGCATGTATTTCCCAGTTTCTTTACATAGTACAGACCCAGACATACACATGCTAAGACTGGCATGCATATTTTTATTTAAATGTGTCATATACATTTATACATGTAATTAAAGCTAGAGCTCTATCAAAAATTTAAGAGCACCAACTATGACATTGTATGATTGAGCCATGATTTCATCAATCAAATATGTAAATTAGTTCCTGACAGTGTTAAAATATTCTGCAATAATTATAAATGTGCCTATTTAATCTCATAACTGTTACTATTGCCTTATATCTTTTAGAAGGCTGCAATTGAATGAAATCTTTCATTATTTCTTTTATCTTCTTGATATGCAGTTCTTTTTATTACTACAAAGTATCTCTCTCCATTCTTTTTCATGTTTTAAATTTATTTCCAAGATTGATTTCAGCAGTTCCAATAAATATTTGGAAGTGTGGTATTTCTGTTTGATTTAAAAAACATTTTACTTTTCTTGACTTTTTTAAATCAAAAAGCTACTTATAATGTTACTTTAGTTCTATGAATTTGGTATTTTAAAACTTTTATTTTGTTTCTGATGATTTTATTGAATTTTGTTGCAGAACATTGCTTACTCATTATCTATAATTTAGTGGTATCTTTCCTTTGTCCTCTAGCAAAGGAACGCTTTTAAGTGTTTTTATAAAACAAAAATCCCACGTATGATTATGAAGAAGGTTAACGTGATGAACGGTACATACCCACCAATCAGAACCGGTTAGTTGAATTACTCAACCCACCAATCTGAACTGGTTAATTGAATTACTAAAATATACTAAACTCTCTCTTGTTTGATGTTTGGTTGATTGTCTAAGAAATGTAGGTAAAAACCCCTGCTCTATCTATTTATTATGTCTTCCTCCGATTCAGTGTTATTGTTTGTTATACAGTTATTCTTACACTAATCCCAAGGTAATATTAATGAATCAGGGAAACAGTATTTATCTAGTGTGATGGTGCATACCTGTATTTCTCAGCCTTCCAACAACTGAGGCACAGGGGTTGTGAGCCAGTTAGAATAATGAGAACCTCTGCCTCAGGAAACAATACAGAGAAAGAAACAAAGGAGGGAAGGGAGGAAGGGAGGGAGGGAGAGAGGGAGGGAGCGAGGGAGGGAGGGAGGGAGGGAGGGGAGGAGGGAAAGAGGGAGGGAGGGAGAAAGGGAGGGGAAGAAAGAATGCAAACTATTTACAATAGTCAATGGATGATCAAT
Source organism: Mus pahari (assembly GCF_900095145.1). Lineage (NCBI taxonomy): Eukaryota > Metazoa > Chordata > Mammalia > Rodentia > Muridae > Mus > Mus pahari. The sequence continues at coordinate 35,620,665 of NC_034591.1, read as the reverse complement.
TACTCACCATTGAGTCTGGGTGGTGGGCTTAGTTCTGTGGCTCACTACTGCTTTGAAGAATTAAAAAGGAATAAAAGACCATATATACACCAAGGAAGAATGCAACTAAAGCTCCAATTTTCCAATATTACAATTCTGGAATTTGAGTTCTACTGAATGTATAATGTTATTACATTAAATCATATAAACATGTTGTTGAAACAGTTGGATAAGTTTGAGGCTTATCTTAGTGCATGAAACACAAGAGAAAGAATAAATATTTGTCCTTTTTCAAAATAAGTAGACTTGGGCCTTTCCACATATTATTACTTCCTTGCCATCCGTTGGATGCTTTTCTTCCCTGATTCCTAGTGGGAGCACAATGAAGATCCCTCCTCCACTTTTATTGAGTGCTCACTTGGGTACTTCTTGCATTTTGTCCCTGGCTTGCATTTAGGTTTGCTTCTCAGTAACCATGTATATCATTAATTTTCTTAATACTATTATTTGTGTCCGGTTTAGAAGGTACTATAAATATTGAATCTTTATATTTTATTGGTGGCATTTTTCATGCTTTAGCTTTTCTACATTATTTTACAGTTACCTTACTTTTAAATCTGCGCATGGTTGTATTTTGTACTGTGTTTTCCTATAATATACTTTTTAAAAGTCTGTGCCTATGATCATTTCATAACAGATCTATTTTAGCATGTTTATCAGATTTTTTGCATGATGTTTATTTCATTCATATTCTGATTTTCATTTTTGATGTTTAATTGACTTACAGCAGTATGATGTAAGGGAATTTTCTAAGTTCTTGACTCATTCCCCACACCTGCCACACCCATGGCTGTGATTAATATTCTGACAAAAGAAGGAGCTTAGGGGGGAAAGGGATTACTTTTAGCTCACAGTTCATGGTATAGTGTGTGTCAGGGAAGGAAAGTTAAGTGGGAGGAGCTTCAAGCAGCAGGTGACATGTTACCCATAATCAGAATGGGAGAGCCTTGGATGTGTAATACTGTTCAGTTCATTTTTCCTGTTTATATAGTCCAAGATCCCTTGCTGAGGGAGTAGTCCTGCCCACAGCCAAGATGGGTCCTCCCACATCAATTAATGCAAATCAAGATAATCCCCCACAAGCATGCCCAGAGGCCTGTCCCAGGGATTCTAGGTTCTGTCAAGTTGACAATTAAGACTAGCCATCACAGTCCCAATTCTGGCTTCAGTCCCTTTATCAGTACTAACTCTGTACCATGTGAAAGGCACCATATTGTAACCAGGACAAACATATTATGCTTGCCTAGTTTGAATATTTGTAAAACTATAACAAGACAGGTGGGTGAATCTGAGACATATGTACACTGATCATACTTAAAAATTAATAAACTAGTATTATTTATTTTACCTGTGTGTAAAATTTACAACCAGGTGTTTAGGAGTAAGAGAACCAGGGGAATAATTGGATAATTATAGAATAATTAACATGAATTATAGCAATTATATCTAGTATCTGCATAAATGGATTCACTTGCAATGACGTCTCTATGGTCCAATGCTGTTTGATCCAGGGGAATGGAACACTGCCCTTCCATTTTAATAACATTATGAGACCAAGTGTTTGTTAGGATACTGAAATTCAATTCTGATAAAAGCTCATGATTAAACCTGTTTATTAGCGATGGAATAGCACAAAGTTCGAAAACTATATATTCAGAAACTCAGTACATACTTGGAGTATGTAGATCATATGTTCTTTGCTACAAAATTCAACAACGCATAAAAACATGATACAGAAAGTAATATGTATAAAACTAATGAACAGAAATACAAACACAAGTGAATTTCACAACATTCTATATATCACAAAGCATTATATTCTTTGATGTCTTTCACTTACATCTAAAGCTTTAAAAATGTAAAATGCTTGCAGGTGTACATAGAGAAGAGGTGAATATGAATGTGCCACTCCCAGCATGCCTTTGGATATCAGGGAAGTGAAGGTTAAGTCCAGATACCTCACCACAAAGAACTGTATGTCTCCAAATATACATGCACAGATGTTTTGGGTGACACAGTTTATATAATTGCATATTTGTTCATTTTCATGTTCAATAATTCTTTAATGATGCACACATTGTGAAAAGTTTCCAAATTGATGTACTGAAAGCCAGTCTAGCACTTATAGTGTGATTTGCCGCCAGGCTACAGCTTTGTCAGGATTTAATGACAGAGTTCTCCAAGTGACTTTGAAGTTTTGTTTGAGGAATCAATTGATGGAGCTTGGTGAGTTTGTTGATTCCTTGTCAGCTCCTTACCCACTGAGCAATACCACTGAGCATACTGAACCTGGTGGTCTAAGTCTCAATATTTTTCTAGCTACCCTCCTCCAGGCAGCTCCCGACAATGGTCATATTTGTTCATTGTTCTTCAGAGCTGCTGCCACAATCTTTCCCTCTGATCTTCATGTGCCAAATCCCTGGTCACCATAGCTTCTGCAGCTCAGCAAATTTAATACTTTACAAATTTATATTTTATTTCATAGATAGATTTATCCTGTTATTTCCTATTTCCTTATTTTTTCTCCAGAAATTTTTATTTTCTAGTTTCAGTTTTATACTTAGTTGCTATAACTTGGAAAAAAGGAAAAAAGCTTGACTTAAAATACTATGTTTTATTACTTATTAAAACTATATATTTTACTGTGTCTCTGGTTATTTTCAAATTGATTAGAATACAAACTTATCTAAGTATAGATATTGTGCAAGAGGGATATGTGCAAAATGAATTTTGGGTATTCTTAAAAATACATTTTTCCTATTGTCTATCTAATTACTTTGTACATTATAATTTATATTCACCAGACTAAGAGAAAGTAACTGTTACTATTTTTTTATTTTTTATTACCATCTTAAATAATATAAAATTTTGATAGATGTAAATGATGATATTAAGTACATAACTAAAGGAGTTCTCCTAATGGCTTCACATTGATCCATTGCTTTTTTTCAATAAATTTACCTTTTTATTTTCACAAGATTGTTTTGTTTGCCAAACCCTATAGTATACAACCCTATAGTGAAAACCATTTGTTTTATCCTCTGGAATAGAGCTTTGTATACATAGCAAGAGATAGATGTCTTAGTTGATAAATGCAATGGAAGTCTTGAGTTTGCATCCCCCAGGACCTAGAAAACAAGCTGGCACAGCTGAGCATGTCTCTAACTCCAGAGATTGGAATGAGAAGTAGAAACAGGTGGGTCCCTGGACCTCAATCGTCAGATAGCATAGGCAGTCAATGATCACCAGTCTTAGGAATAGCCTCTCAAAAAAAGAAGGTGTATAGAAAGCAAGGAAGGCATCTGATGTTGAACTCTGATCTTCATGTAAAAGAATGTATATATCCATATGTTTAAACACATGCGGGGGGTGGGGAAGACAGAGAGACAGACAGAGAGACAGAGAAAGAGAGAAAGAGGATTAAGAAATTCTGGCTTTCGCTGATATAATTGAGGTAAAATAATTGAGGGCTTTCTATCCTTGGCAGATGAATAATTCCGTTGGATTCCTAAATAGTATTTCTTTGTATAGACGTTATACAATTCCTTTCACTATTCCCTTACTGACACTATTTGTGTTACTTCAGACTTTGGGGTGTTGGAATGGGTTGGATTGGTAATTATGATGGTAAAAATACATAGTTACTAATAACTATTGATTTGGAAACTTAACCATGTTATGTATGAAACAAACACATTTCATTTTTGCTCAGTTGTCCTTGGTATGTTAATTATGCTTATTTTTCTGAATATATGGTTGAAAAGCAGCTGAAACAAAAGGTAGGGGGTAGATGGGATGAGGCTATTTCAAAGTGTTATCTTCTGATACTTTATACCAGGGCTTCCAGAAGTCTTCCTCTATGTAACATTGCTCTATGCTTTGACAACAACTGAAAACAGAGAAATATCTAAGACTGCTTTCTCTAGATAAGTAATATTTCATCAGTTGAAGTCGAGTCAACCAAGCCAGACAAATTAGGATCATGTTAGTAGGTAGACTGAAGGATGTCATGGCAAATAGGGAAGCAGTATTGCTTGCTATAAGACTTTGCACTGATGTCTTTGTACTAACTTAGGTTTCTTTTTCATTTGAGGTCTTTTCTGTTGTCACTAGTACTTTTCAAAAAATGTGTTTTTTTTTTTCCAATACCTGGTAAGATGAAATTTACATGTCTAATATGTCTTACAAGTTAGCAAAGGTTCTAAATTTTAGGTAAAAGATAACCCCTCATTTATTTTATTTTTTCAGATTACAGTGGCTCATTCACGCAGCAGCAATACTCAGTGCAAAGGTCCTCCACTCAACTATTTCAAGATAAGTATTCTCAATATTTTGGTTTTTTTTTTTTTTTTTTTTTTCTTTTCTGGAACTCTTAAGCCAACCGCCTTTGGTAGAACTCAAAACATTATGTCTAATATATACCAGCTGTGAAAGGGTAACCTTGAATTTAAGATATGGTAGACTAAAAAGAAAAGCTTTTATCATAACTTCCTACGTACATTTTCATCAACTCATGTGGTATACATCTGTATGGGTCTTTGATAGCTGCCTGCTTAAAAAAAATGGCTATAGTCTAAAATGTTATATTTTTTTCTTTTCCAGTTATTTGAAAAGGTAAATATTAAATATAATCAAAAGCTATGTAGTTGCAAATTATATTCTAAGGATCTAAATTTGCTACCTAATTTGATTGAAAAACATATTGCAACAAGTATTGTAACTATTACAAGGTTGTAAACTATTACAAGCACGTCGTTTTTCATTTAATCTTCCCAAAATACACAAAGTAGATTTTATTTTCTATTTGCAAAGGACAACATTTTGGCTCCATTAAATAATCTTTCTTAGGTCATAAACACACACACACACACACACACATACTCACACTCACAATGGTTTTTACTCAGAGATAAGATAGAAATTCCTATGGTTTACTATTATCCAATTAAAACGTTAATAAAGAGCAATCAACCAAGTAAACAGAAGAAAAATCAATGTGAACATAGGTATTATCAGTTGATTCTTTTTAAAAACTGGATGGAGTTTTTAAAATCTGGACAAAAAGTTGAATGTATAAATTCAAAGAAAATATAAAATTTAATGGAGAATCTATCTTCCACATTATCATTATTTTCATAAAATATAGCAAAAGAGGTTCTTATATACTGATATCTAAGCAATGGTTACTTTTATTCCACTAGAAATGGATTTAGAGTATCAGAAAAGACATGTGAAAGTCTCATTAACCTTGAAACTAACAAAATATAGAAGAAACCAAAACCAAAATATTACATATTTTGGGCAGAGACAGTACTTGAAGGAGGAAATCATCGAAGAATTAATCTCTGCTGGGTTTTATGGTATGTGACCAGGATAAGGGGAATTATGATAAAAGAACATGATAATATATTATATATTATATACAGTTACCAAACCCTGACATTATTGTGGAAGCCAACAAGTGTTTCATGACAGGAGCCTGATATAGCTGTCTCCTGAGAGGCTCTGCCATTGCCTGACAAATACTGAGGTGGATGCTCACAGCCAACCATTGGACAGAGCAGAGGGTCCCCAATGGAGTAGCCAGAGAAAGTATTCAAGAAGCTGAAGGGGTTTGCAGCCCCATATGAGGAACAACAACAACAATATGAACCAATCAGTACCCTCAGACTTCCCAGGGACTAAACCACCAACCAAAGAGTACACATGGAGGGACCCATGACTCCAGCCTCATATGTAGCAGAAGGATGTCCTTGTTGGACATAAGTGAGAGAAGAAGCCGTTGGCCTTGTGAAAGCTCAATGCGCCAGTGTAGGGGAATGTCAGGACAGGGAAGCTGTAGTGGGTGGATTGGGGAGCAGGGGGAGGGGATGGAATAGGGGGTTTTCAGAGGGGAAACCAGGAAAGGGGATAACATTTGAAATGTGAAGAAAAAAATAAGGATATAATAATATATTATATTATATATTATCATACACACATACATATAACTATATACATATACCTACACACACACACACACACACACACACACACACATTCTAACACTCTGTATAATAAAACTGAGTTTCTTCACACACAAACAGTAATCAATGGCCAAAGCTTTGCTAGCAAAGATGAGATTTTTAATTAAATAATTATACATACTTAAGAGACAAATGACAAGGGTCTTATAATGGCCAGAGGAACAGAAGGGTAAACCTACCTTGGCAGAAACCTTAAATGTACACAGCCAAAGAAGTGACTTCTGGGACAGGTGTGAGGGTGTGTGTCTGTCTCTGTCTGTCTGTCTGTCTGTGAGTCTGTGTGTGTGTGTTTGTGTGTGTGTGTGTATTATGTGCGTTATATATGTGGGTATATTGTGTGTCTGTATTGTGTATGTGTGTTTGTGCACACATATACATGCATACGTGAATGTGTATTTTAGCATCTAGTTGAGTGTCTGAAGGCAAGTAAGAAACAACACATTTCCTAGAATCTTTTATTGATGGATAAACTACTTAGATATCACTACTAATTATTGAAATTATGATTATGATTTTTTTATTCCAAGCTGAATAGTTCACTTTATTTCATGGTTTCTTTACTATTTTTCTCAAAAAGCTCCCAGTCATGCCTCAGTTTATAATGGAGAAAGATGTCTTTTTATTACATTTGTTTCATCTTGTTCTTTTCTCTTTATTTTTATTATTTTCTTTATTTACATTTCAAATGCTATCCCAAAAGTTCCCCATACCC
>NC_034591.1:35599642-35613828 GCF_900095145.1 Mus pahari | reverse complement strand
CCACCCACTCCCACTACTTGGCCCAGGCCTTCCCCTGTGCTGGGTCATATAAAGTTTGCAAGACCAAGAGGCCTCTCTTCCCAATGATGGCCAGTTAGGCCATCTTCTGCTACATATGCAGCTAGAGACTCGAGCTCAGGGGGTACTGGTTAGTTCATATTGTTGTTCCACATAGAGGGTTGCAGACCCCTTCAGCTCCTTGGGTACTTTCTCTAGCTCCTCCATTGGGGGCCCTGTGTTCCTTCCAATAGCTGACTGTGTCACCCACTTCTGTGTTTGCCAGGTACTGGCATAGCCTCAAAAGAGACAGCTATATCAGGGTCCTGTCAGCAAAATCTTGCTGGCATATGCAATAGTGTCTGTGTTTGATAGCTGATGATGGTGATTATGACTTTTTATACTATGTCCATTAGAACAAGAGACGTTTTGTTTTACTTTTTCACCTTACAAAGGGAATGATGATGTAATTATTTTTAAGAGAATAAAATATCTGTGTATTCCAAATAAGCACCATTTTATCTATGATAGAAGAAATGTTCAGGTATGGAAATTTTTATGCAATTTGATTTAATTCATGATTCCACAGGTAATAAATACACTTTAAACTCCAATGATATCTCTAAAGCAAACACAGGATCTACACTGGTCTGCACCATGCCCTCTATTCATATATTATAACCGCAGTTTAGTGTTTTTATGGGAGTCCTGAGTATATAAATGAATTGGTTTCTTAGCCTGTTTTCCTTCTGTTGGGTTGCTTTGTTCAAGTCTGGTGATGTTTTTCTTCTATCTTATTATATTTTATTCTGTTGTAATCAATAAGAAAGGTGGTTCTCAACCTATGGACCACAACTCCTATGGTGTAACATATCAGATATCCTTCAATTCAGATATTTACATTACAATTTGTAACCATAGCAAAATTACAGTTATGAAGTAGCAATGAAATTAATTTTACGGTTGGGGATCATCACAACATGGAAAACTACAATTCTTCTTAAAGGGTTATAACACTAGGAAGGTTGAGGACCACTGCCTTAAAAACCTGTTTTGTTGTTGTCGTTTTGTTTTTTGTTTTTGTTTTCAAATAAGACACAGAAAGACAGTTGACTGTGATGGGAAGGGAGGTGGTGAGGAGCTGGGAGAAGTAGAAGGAGGAGGAAGTGTATCCAGGATATATTGCATGAGGAAATAATCTATTTTCAATGAAATGTTAGAAAAAATAAACAAAGCAACACACACATGCATACACACACACATACACACACACACATACACACACATACACACACATACACACACACACATACACACATACCCCAAATGTGTCAATTAAAGAATAATTCCCATTTTCAAAAACTTTAAAGTTAGCTCAAAAAGTCTGGAGCATGTGGTCTTCTCCACAGCAGTAAAAACCAATGTCTGTGTCACTTGATTTTCTCTTGTTTAGGAGTGTCTTTGTCTCCTTCCCTAATTGCTTATTCTGCACAATGACTATCCTGTAATCCCCAGAATTTATCATGCCCTTGGTGTCCCCTCTGTCCCAATGTGCCTCTTTCTTTCTTTCCACAGACTTTGGCTATTTCTCATAGTCTCACCTCATCCTCATACTTTCTCTCTGATAGCACTACTTATATTCCCTTCACAGTCAATTCAATAAGTCTCCCAAGCTCTCATTGCATCATTATATTTAATCAGTGCTTACCAAAATAACTCCCTGTGTTGTTTCTCCTTATTAAACATTGAACTGCTTCAGAGTAGGGGAAAATTGTAAATGTTTCTCAAAGACACACCCCTTTCAGACAGAATCCGATACAGATTGAATGAGGCATTTAATGAATGAATAGCAGTCACTCAATACAATATTTAAAATAGAAAGAGGACAAATATCTTCAATGCTGCTTCAATGCAGACCAAAGTCACAATTCACTGAAGCTGTTTTAAGACAAAGAGATTCACATTAATAAGAAAATCATGAGATGAGGAGGTCAGCAATGATCCAATGCCTAATTCTAATCCTGCGGCCACACAGATTGTCCTGGTTAAAGACAATGGGTCAGAAACCAAATGACAAGATATGAATGTGGGAAAAAGACTTGTAGGGAAAGTAGAGGATGGGGATGAGAGACCATGGGGGCAAGAGAGAAAATGCATTACATACGTGTGAGAAACTGTCAGAGAAGCTTATCAGAAAATAAAACCGGGGTAAGACTTACAAAGTAAGGATTATATATGACCCTTTTTAAGAATAATCCATAGAATATTGAAGGAAATTAAAGAGAGTACCTTTGCTTCTGATCAACTGCCCTTGAGAAGTGAGCATAAACAGTGCAAATTTCTCAATTGAATGTGAGCGAAGCACTTGAGAGCTACACAGGGAAAATCAGGTAAATAATGTGCTGCCAGTTAGAAAACATTCTTATCTTACAGTCCCACAGGTGATCCTCATCACAAAAACAGCTGTGATATGGTAGTGGAGACTCGCAGCGACCTTGTTGATAATTGAAAGAGCAGATGCTTACCCACTTAACTAAGTAAACTAACTTTGCCCGAGAATCATCCTCATTATAAATGAATGTGACTTCTTTAGAAGTATTCTCTTGTTTTCCTTTAAGGACTTGTATCTCGTTAGCAGTGTTCTCCTGCATTTCTTTAATAATGCCCTTCTTAAAATCCTCTAACTGCATCACGAGGTATGCTTTTAAATCTGATTCTTGCTTTTCGGGGTGTGTTGGGGTATTCAGGACTGACTGAGGTGGGAGTGCTAGGTTCTGATGATGGTGTGTGGTCTTGGTTTCTGCTAGTAAGATTCCTACCTTTGCCTTTCGCCATCTGGTGATCTCTGGAATTAGTTGTTGTAGTTGTCTCTGGTTAGAGCTTGTTCCTCCTGTGATTCCCTTAGCCTCTGTCAGCAGTCCTGGGAGTCCAGCTCTCTCCTGAGTCTCAGTGGTCAGATTACTCTCTGCAGGGAAGCTCTCTTCTAGCAGGGAATGTTCACAGAGGGCTGGCGTTCAGATCTGCCTCCTTGCTGAAGATATAGGTCCAAAACAGGGCCTGTGCCAGAAGATGTGTTGCCTCTGCAGATTATTCACTCACCTGCACAGTGTAGCCACTGAGGGACGCTGGAGAACCTGGAAAGAACCCAGATGTCCCTCAATAGAGGAATGGATACAGAAACTGTGGTACATTTACACAATGGAGTACTACTTAGCTATTAAAAACAATGAATTTATGAAATTCATAATGCCTGCAAATTTCATGATATCCTTGTTTTTAATAGCAGAATAGTGTTCCATTGTGTAAATGAACCACATTTCTATATCCATTCTTCAGTTGAGTGTCATCTGGGTGGCTTCCCATTTCTGGCTATTATGAATAAGGCTGCTATGACCATAGTGAAACACTTTTCCTTGTTAAATTCGGAACATCTTTTATTTATATTCCCATGACTGTTATGGTTGGGTCTTCATGTAGAACTATTCCCAGTTTTCTGAAGAATGCCCAGCTTGATATCCAGAGTGGTTGTACCAGTTTACAATACCAACAGCAGTGGAGGAGTGCTTCCCTTTCTCCACACCCTAGGCAGCAAGAGATGTTGCTCAAGTTCTTGATCTTAGTCATTCATACTGGTGTAAGGTAGAATCTCAGGGTTATTTTGATTTTCATTTCATTGATGACTAAAGATTTGGAACAGCTCTTTATATACTTCTGGGTCATACAAGTTTCCTTTTTGAGAATTCTCTGTTTAGCTCTGTATCCCACTGTTGGGTTATTTGCTTTTGTAGACTCCAACTGCTTGAGTTCTTCATATATTTTGTATATTAGCCCTCTATTGGATGTAAGGTTAGTGATGATCTTTTCCCAATCTGCAGGTTGCTGAATTGTCCTATTGACAGTATCCCTTGCCTTACAGAAGATTTTCAGGTTCATAAGGTCCATTTCTCAATTTTTATCTTAGATCATGAGCCATTAGTGATCTGTTCAGGAATTTTTCTCCTGTGTCAATGCATTTGAGGCTATTTCCCACTTTCTCTTCTATCACATTCAGTATATCTGGTTTTATGCTTAGGTCATTGATGGACTAGAGCTTAGTACATAGTGATATATATGAATCAATTTACATTCCTGCACATGCAGACCACCAGTTAGACCAACACCATTGTTGATGATGCTTTCTTTTTTCCACAGAATGGCTTTGGCATCTTTCTCAAATATCAACTGTCCTTAGGTGTTTGAGTTTATTTCTGAGTCTTTTAGTCTATTCCATTAATGGATCTTTCTCTGTATCAATACAATGTAGTTTTTATTCTTATTGTTCTGCAGTCCAGTTTGGAACAGGGGTGGTGATTCCTCCAGAAGTTCTTTATTGTTCAGAATTGTTTTGGTTAAACCTATTTTTCCATATGCAGTTGAAAATTGATTTCCCACATATGAAATAAATTGCGTTGGAATTTTGCTGTAAGTTGCTTTGAATCTGTAGATTGCTTTTGCTAAGATGGTCTTTTTCACTATGTTTATCATACTATTCCATGAGCATGGGAGATCTTTCTTTCCATCTTCTGAGTTCCTCAATTTCTTTCTTCAGGGTTTTGATGACCTTGTCATACAGATCTTTCTCTTGTTTAGTTAGTATCATACCAAGATAATTTATATTACTTGTGGATGTTGTGAAATATTGTTCCTCTGAATTTTTTCAGCCCATTTATCGTTTGTGTAAAGGCTTTCTTTGAGTTAATTTTATATTTAGCCACTATGTTGAAGTAGTTTATCAGCTCTAAGGATTCTCTGGTAGAATTTTGAGGATTACTTACATATAATATCATGTCATCTTCAAATAGTGATATCTTGACTTTCTCCATACCAATTTGTATCACCTTAATGTCCTTTTGTTGTTTTATTGCTCTAGCTAGAACTTCAAGTAATAATATTGAATATAAAGGAAGAGAGTGGCCAGCCTTGTCTTGTGCCTGGTTTTAATGGGATTGCTTCAGGTTTCTTCTTTAATTTTATTTATTTATTTATTTTTATTATTTACTTTATTTACATTTCAAATGCTATCCCGAAAGTTCCCCATACCCTCCCCCCCGCCCCTGCTCCCACTCCCACTCCCATGCCCTGGCCCTCCCCTGTGCTGAGTCATATAAAGTTTGTAAAACCAAGGGGCCTCTCTTCCCAATGATGGCCAACTAGGCCATCTTCTGCTACATATGCAGCTAGAGACTCGAGCTCAGGGGGTACTGGTTGGTTCATATTATTGGTTTGTCATGTTTTGCTTTTATTATGCTTAGATATGTGCCTTGAATTTTTGATATTAATCAAAGGCTTTTTCAACTTCCAATGAGGTGGTCATGTGATTTTTTTTTTCATACCGGATCATATTGATGGATAATTGTATATTGAGTCATCCATGCATCCCTGGGATGAAGCCTACTTGATTGTGGTAAATGTTGTTTTTGATGTGTTCTTGGTTTTGTTTCATGAGAATTTTATTGAGTAAATTTGTGCTGATGTTCATAAGAGAAATTTATCACATGTAGTCTTGCTTTGTTGGGATCTTTGTGTGGTTTAGGTATCAGAATAACTGTGGCCTCATAGAATGTATTAGGTAGTATTCCATCTGTTTCTATTTTGTAGACTATTTTAAGAAGTTTTGTAGTAACTCTTCTGTGAGGGTCTGGTAGGATTATGCACTAAAACCATCTGGCTATAGGCATTTTATGGTTGAGAGATTTTTTTTTTTAATTTTCTATTTCCTTGGGAGCTATGGTACTATTTAAATGGTTTACCTGATCTTGGTTTAACTTTGGTATATGGTATCTCTAGGAAATCATCCATTTCATCTAGATTTTCAAGTTTTGTCATTATAGGCTTTTGTAGTTAGATCTGGTAAATTTTTAAAAATTTCTTCAGTTTCTGTTGATATGTCTTCCTTTTCATTTCTGATTTTAATTTGGATGTCTCTATACATTTTTGTTAGTTTGACTAAGGGTTTATCTATCTTGATGATTTTTTTTTTGAAGGACCAGATCTTGATTTTATTGATTCTTTGTATGATTTTCTTTGTTTCTTATCTGTTGATTTCAGTCCTATGTTTGACTATTTCTTGCTTCTACTTCTTGTGGGTGTGTTTGCATCTTTTTGTTCTAGAGCTTTCAGGTGTGCTGTTAAGTTGCTAGTAGAGGATTTCTCCAGTTTCTTAATGAAGGCACTTAGTGCTTCTTTCCTATTAACACTGCTTTCATTATGTTCCATAAGTTTGGGTATGTCATGCCTTCATTTTCATTAAATTGTAAAGTCTTTAAATTTTTTTCTTTATTTCTTCCCTAACCAAGTCATCATTGAGCAGATAGTTGTTCAGGTTCCATGTGTATGTGGACTTCCTGTTATTTTTGTTGTTTTTGAAGTCCAGCCTTAGTCCTTCGTGTTCTGATAGAAAGCTAGGCATTATTTCAATCTTGTATCTATTGAGGCTTGTTTAGTGTATGATTATATGGTCAATTTTGGAGAAGGTTCAGTGCGGTGCTGAGAAGAAGGTACGTTATTTTGTTTTGGTGTGAAATGTTCTGTAGATGTCTTTTAAATCCATTTGTTTCATAGCATGTCAGTTTCATTGTGTCTCTGTTTAGTTTCTGTTTCAATGACCTGTCCATTGGTTGTAGTGAGGTGTTGAAGTCTCCCACTATCATTGTTGTCTTTGCTTTGAAGTCACCCTAGCAGATTTATTTAGAAAGTTTAAATTTTGGAGGCATGAAGATATTCCCATTGGTGCATCATACCCAAATGACTGCTGAATTAAGGCAGTCATGACTTTATCAGTACCTGACATATTCATCCTTCTTCGTAGTTACTATTTTATGGTTTCTAACCTACTGAACTCCCATATTCTTTTCCAGTTACTTCACCTTCCTTCTTTGAAACTCTTCTATATAACCCTGCTCATTTTCTGCATTTTTGGCCTCCTTTTCACTAATTATTATTGCCTGTATATCAATTGTATACAGAGGCATGCATAATCATACATATATGAGTACATTCCTTAGTATAACCTCTCCAATCCATATTATGTTACTTGCGTGTGTGTTTTCAGAGCTGACTGCATAACAATGGATAACCCATGGCTATGCGCTTCTCTGGGAGATACAACTTCTTTAAGCATCTAAGAAGTATCCATCCTCCTGCAATTCTGAAATTTCATCTATTGCTTTTTTAAAACCTGTATCAGTGCACAGCTGCCATTCTGTACTGTAGACAACTCTGTGACCATTTTGAGCTCAAACATCATTTTCCTCATCTGTCATAAGTCTTCTTCCCAAACCACACAATTAAGTAATTCAGGCTTGTTCTTGGGAATGCCACATCATGAAAACCAACTGTAAAGCCTTAATACTAGCTACGTTGTTACATTGTTACATCAAGCCAGTGTTACTAGTATTGCTTTTATTTTTAAAAATTATAAAGTAATACTTTGCAAGCATCCTCCAAATTGATAAATTACTAATAGAACCAGGATTTTCATCAAAGTTAAATATTTATTGACTATGGTTTACAAAGAGAGAAAGATGCCTATTAAAACCAGTGTGAGGAATGGAATAATTAGTGAGAGACCAGAAGAGTTCTAAGCATCTAGAATTAAACAATGCCCTGGACTCAGTGTGTGCCAATATGACAACAGACTCACATTACTGCTATGTGCCCAATAGTTGTTCAAAACACATGATTGGTCTCAATTTCAAATTGGACTCATATTATTTGATTAAAGTCTATAAACTATTACATTGCTGGTCATTTTGTGTGGCTAATAATTGCCTTGGGACTATTATATGTAGGTAGCCTTATCCTAATACCATATTAGGGTTAAATGGTACACATACTACTCAAAACCTATTTATACAAAATTACAAAGTTTATAATAATAAATCAAGGGTATAAGGCCAGATCTGGAAAGCCAGATTCATTGCAATACCAGGAGCAGTAGGGTTACAGTTTTAATCTCCATTTCCTTCCTCATAAGGAGCCATGTTAGTCAGATTTTTCTTAGTGTCATGAACATACAGGACAACTGACTGATCAAAAATGTTTATTTTGGCTCAAAATTTAGAACCGTGGTTTTCAACATGTGGTCACATCCACTTTAGGGTCAAATTTGGATTGGATGACACTTTTACAGGGCTCACCTAAAGCCATTGGAAAACAGACCTTTACATTACAATTCATAACTGTAGCAAAATTAGAGTTATAAAGTAGCAATGAAAATAATTTTATGGTTGAGGGTCATCACATCATGAGAAACTGTAATAAAGTTTACAGCGTTAGGAAGGTTGAAAACCACTGGTTTAGAAGGTTTCAGTCCATCACCCAATAACTTCCAACTTTGGAACTAATGGCAATGCAGGGCAGTATAATTGGGGGCATCTCCCAGAGAAAAGCTGTTTTCTTTATTGTGAAAACCAGAATCCTGTTAGTTACATCAAGGTTAGGTTCTTAACATCCTAAGTTCACTTGTTCCCACCAGTAAGGGCTGGGAATTTAGCACAAGTGACCCTCAAAGACCCTGCAAATCTAAACTATAGCAAGAGCTATGTGCGTTCTCTGTGCTCATATTCTCTGTGATCTCTCCTGACTGATTCCAGTCTGTAGGTGTTATCTATTTTCACTGTGAACTCCACAGCATATTTAGTTGTGTCTTGGCAAGAAAAAATTCTTTTATGTTTTATTATTAGGGAAAGTCTCATCTCAACAAACAAACAAAAATAGAACACCATTTTAAAGTCATTTGGTACCTTCCTGTGTCACAGCATGACAATCTTCCTAATGAATGGCCTCTCCACTCATAGATTTCCCTAACCAAGCATTACCTGAAATTGAAGCACCATTTTATCTGTAGAGAATTTTACTCTGTAAGTCTTATATGCATTCAGAATTTACATGTCTGCTCCTTTAGTGTACAGAGATTGCTAGTCTGTTGCACATAAGTGTGATTGTCTGAATAAAAACTTTTACAGAGTCGTAAGGAGGTCTTCATAGGGAGGGGTGGTCTTGATGAAGGAAGCGTGCCGTTAGGGTTTGACTGTGAGGTTTCCGAAGTGCAAGCCAAGTTTGAGTTGCTCACTGTCTGTCTCTCACTGTTGCCTGTGAATCCAGATGAAGAACTCCCAGCTCTCTGTCTACAGAACTATGTCTGCCTGTATGCCTACATGCTTCCTGCCATGATGATAATGGACTAAACCTCTGAAATTTAAGCCATCTCAATGAAATGTTTTCCTTTGTAAGAATTACCATGGTCGTTGTGTCTCTTCTTATCAATAAAACTCTAAGATAACAGGTGAGAAACCTGTTAGAAACCACCTACTTTCTGCCTATTCTCTGTTGCAAAGTAACCTTTGTAATTCAGATAAAGTTTTATTTATCAATACGTTTGCACGATGTGGCAGAGCTGTCAGTTAACAACACATAATTTTAAATGTTCCATTGGCAATGTTTCTAGTTCTACCTATGTGTACCCCGGTGCTACTTGTATTGGTGGAACTATCTTCATATTAACATTATTTTATATATGTTATGATAGTGCTTAAGCATGAATATCGATAATGAGAACATTGTTTTTATACTTCAATATTTTTATCATGCTACGCTGCTAATAATTCTGCCAGAATTTTTTTTTATTTGCTGAAGCATGATGTCTATTCATGTGGTAGGTTTAGGACATTAGTTTTCTTTTATTCTATGGGAATTGATGGTACAAAATTGTTACATGAAATATTTGGCTGCTGTATACCTTGAAGGCAAAATTAATGAAAGTGAAAAATTTATAGAATCTAGGCTAATTTGAAAGTATGATGAAAAATGTCCTCACAAATTAAAGTTTGGAGAACGGGAGAAAGTACAAAAAAATGAATTGCAAGCCTTTCTGGTGGGTTTGCCTCCTTCCTATTTAACTCATTAATTGTTAAATTAATATTCATTTAGATTTTAGTTGACCTCTTTAATGGCAGATTTCAAACTAAAGTGGAACTAAAGGGAAACCACCTTCATTTTCCCTTTTTACAGCACTCACATTTTTCTAACTAGCATTACTAATTTTATGAAATTGTAAAGACCAAGTCACTTTAGGCAATGGTTTAGTGCAATCTCCTCAGCTAAGTGAGGCTTAAGTTTTGTAAGCCTTACTTAAAATCCATAATTAGGAGGACCTACTCTCAGTGTTCCTCCCGTGCCTGTACTAGCATGAAAAGGGGAAATCTCACGAAGCCTCAACAGTATAGTAAGAAATTCTTAACAGTAAAAATTTAGGGCTAAATTGTATACCTAAAATTTTAAAATGGCTTTGAAAACTATTTTGAATTCAACTCACAACACACTTCAAATGAAATTTAAAAGGAATACATTGTTTGTGAACCTAAAAGAGCCTAAAGTTCTTCCTTTAAAAATATTTTTCCTTTTTTCTTTTTTTCATTTTTGCTAGTTTTTTTATTTATTCACATTTCAAATGTTATCCCCCTTCCCAGTTTCCCTTCCCCATGCCACCTATCCCCTTCCTGTCTGCCCGGCCTCTTTGAGAGTGCTCCCCCACCTGCCCACCTACTCTTGCCTCAGCTCCCTAGTATTCCCCTACCCTCGGTCATTGAGTCTCCACAGAACCAGTGATGGCCCCTAAGGCAATCTTCTGTTACATACCCAGTTGGAGCCATAGGTCCCCCATGTGAAGGAGTCTGGTTGGTTGATATTATTGTTCTTCCTATGGGGGTTTCAAACCCCTTCAGCTCCTACAGTCCTTACCCTAACTTATCCATTGGGGTTCCAAGTTCAGTCCAATGTTTGGCTGTGTACACCCGCATCTGTGTCGGTCAGGCTCTGACAGAGCCACTCAGGGGACAGCTAAAACGGCCTTGGCTTCGTGTCAGTAAGCACTTCCTGGCATCAGCAATAGTGTCTAGGTTTAGTGTCAGAAGATGGGATGGATCCCTAGGTGGGGCAGTCTCTGGATGACCTTGCCTTCATTCTCTGCTCCACTCTATGTCCCTATATTTCCTTTTGACAGGAGGAATTATAGATTAATATTTCCAAGGTGGGTGAGTGGCCCCACACCTCAGCCAGGGGGAGTGCCTATCCACTGGATATTGTATCTACAGGTTCTCTCTCCCCTTTGTTGGGCATTTTGGTTAATGTCCTCCCTGTTGGGTCCTGGGAACCTCCTGGGTTCCTGGCATCTGGGATTTAATGTACAAAATTACTCATTGCTGGTCAATGGCAGGAAAGTTAAATGTGTCATGTCCCAATTCTCAGAAGTGATGGGTTTTAAAAATGGAAATGATGGTAGAAGGTGCGATATGTCACCTCATGGGGTCTTTGTCAGGCATATCAGACGCCTCTAAGAATGTTATCAGCATTGCTTCATTTACCCTCCATTACCACATAGACTAAGATAGGAAACTATCTCACACCTCAGCTGTAGGCATAGAGAACTTATTCCTAAGACAATCAGGAAACATCTTTCCTCCTGCTGGCTTTCATATTGTAAGGTGGTGTTCTGTATGGTGTTGACAGAGAGAACATGCCAGTGGTCTCACCCAGCACTGGAACCTGCATTGTGCAATTGTGGTAGCCAGGTGAGATGTGTTCCCTGTTGCAATAGTGATGTGACTAGAATGAGGTAGCTACCTACTTCCTGACTGGATTTGAGGCCTGCTCCACAGGAAAAAAATTCATGGTTGCTACTGTAATCAAAAGCCCATGGCTTTTGTTATTTTGATAAATGGTTGTGCTGGCAAGTTATTTCTAAATATCTTTGTTTCTGTTTAGACACTTAAGATACTATTAATATTTGTCAAAGAATCCTCTTTCTGCAGTGAGGAATGGTCAGGGGAGAAATGCATTACTGAGAGAGTGCTAAGAATAACAGACTACAGACCAATGCTCAGCCATGAACAGGACATCTATATCAGCCTCACTATGACCAAGACTCAGGGAACATTACTGGTGTGGAAGAGCCAGAGACAATCTGGCCTAGTTGGCCATCAATGGGAGGAGAGGCCCTTGGTCTTGGGAAGATCATATGCCCCAGTACAGGGGAATGCCAGGGGCAGTGGTGGGTTGGGGAGCAGGGTGGGGGGAGCGTAGAGGGGACTTTCCGGATAGCATTTGAAATGTAAATGAAGAAAATATCTAATAAAAATGAAAAAAAAAAGAAAATTAAAAAAAACAAAACAAAATGGTATCGTAGATGATCTTGCAGGCCTAGGAGATGACTGAATGGTTCTATGGGAAAGATAATTTTTTTTTTTTTTTGAGAGCTTGGGCACTGGTAGGTTTCCACTTACAAGTAGATGGCCCCATGCCCATGCTCAGATGGGAAACACTAGCTGGTTTTCATGGGTTATCAACAAACAGACAAACAAAACCCACTAAAGTGGGAATAAACATGCAAAGAAATAAGATCAGAGAGTGGATAGGAAATATGAAGAAAATACGATTATATTTACTTGTATATAGGTATTAATTTCTCATAAACAAATGAATAACACATGACCTGTGTGTTCTATTTGAAAAAGTATTATAAAATTAGGCATTAAAAATTTTAATTTTATGAGTCTATCATTTGCAGAAAGTAATAATCATTCATACTGGACTTGAAATATTCACACTTGATTTCATAAGACATGTATAATTTTGGAAAATATAAAAAATAATAGAATTGGCAAGGCGCTTTACATGAAGTGACCCTAGTTAAGTCTTGCCAGGTTTCTTTGTGAGAATTCCCTTAATTCGCTTTGATGTGTTACTGAACTCTCATTCTATTTTAAAATCTTTTAAACTTATTAATAGACTTTCTGATCCTGAAGATTCAGGATCTCTTACAGGTAATAATTTGCTAATTCAGTGATGTAAGTTTCACTGACATGTGTAGCTCCTACCAGTCAGACAAGGTGCTGTCAACCTGATTTTCCTAACTCACTGAGCCTTGCAGTCACCTAGACTCACATATAATGTAAGGTTCTTTCGTACCATAAAAACTAAAACTAAAACAAAACAAAACAAAACAACAATAACAACAAACAAACAAACAAAAAAACAAGACAAAACACCTCTAGTTCTTCAGTTAGTTTGTCATGAGAAGCCCACTGTATTAGCTGATGGGACAGTCCAGGTAGTGGTTTACTGTCGTCTTGTTCTCATGGGATTCTTGGTGCAAGAATGGTTCTCAGTGAATCAGTGATTAATGATGAGTTTGTGGGAGGTGTCAAGTAACAGGGCTCTTACCTCATTCTGAGCTAAATCACTGATGGGCTTATAGTTAGGTGGACTGTTGGGAAGTGAGGAAAATTTGAGCAGCAGAGCTCAGTTGAATGCATGTTGCTTCAGGGAGTTTCTTATCTTCAGCTTATTGTGCCATCTTCCATCCTGATCGACAAAAGATAAGTCACTTATGTTAGTGTGCTGTGATGGCACAACAGGATGGGAGTATAGAGCTGTGGACTGATGCCTTTGAGAACGTGAGCCAAAACAACAAACCATTGATGTTGCCTTTATCGGGTATCCTGCACAGCAACAGAAAAAATGACAAACACAGAAAAGTGCATTTTATAAAAACAAAATACCAGGAGATAGAAACATGCTTATGAAACAGCACTGGCTGTGAGATGAACCAAGGCAAGAACTCACTCACTCTCAATATTCACACTCAACATGACTCAAGACCACTCTCTAGTTTCTTGACCTCTAATACAAATGATCAGTTATTTGTTCTTTGAAGGAAGGTGTTTTTGGCATATGCAACAGTGTCTGGATTTGGTCATTGTATATGGGATGGATCCCCAGGTAAGACAGTCTCTGGATGGTCCTTTCTTCCATCTCAGCTCCGAACTTTGTCTCTGTAACACCTTTCCCTGGGTATTTTGTTCCATATTCTAAGGAGGAACGAAGTACCCTCACTTTGGTCTTCCTTCTTCTTGAGTTTCACTGACAGGACCCTGGTATAGCTCTCTCTTGTGAGACTATGCGAGTGCCTGGCAAATACAGAAGTGGATGCCCACAGTCATCTATTCGATGGAGTACAGGGCCCTTAATGACGGAGCTAGAGATAGTACCCAAGGAGCTAAAGGGGCCTGAAACCCTATAGGAGGATCAATAATATGAACTAACCAGTACCCCCCAGAACTGTGTCTCTAGTTGCATATGTAGCAGAGGAT
>NC_034591.1:35539728-35598622 GCF_900095145.1 Mus pahari | reverse complement strand
CATATGTGTCTTTCTGGCTCTGGGTTACCTCATCTAGAATGATCTTTTCCAGTTCGATCCATTTGCTTGGAAGTTGCTTGATGTCTTTGTTTTAATAGGTGAGTAGTGCTCCATTATATAATGTACCACATTATCTTCATTCATTCTTTTTATATTATTTTATTAATTTATTCTTTTACATTCCATATTTTATCCCCCATCCACCCCTCCAACTGTTGCATATTCCACACCTCCTCCCTATTGACCTATATCCTACTCTCCACCCCACCTGACCTCTAAACTCCTTGGGTCCTCCCGTCTCTTGAGGGTTAGGTGCATCATCTCTGAATGAACACAGACTTGGAAGTTCTCTACTGTATGTGTGTTGGGGCCTCATATCAGCTGGTGTATGCTGCCTGTTTGGTGGTCCAATTTTTGAGAGATCTTGGGGGTCCAGATTAATTGAGACTGCTGGTCCTTCTACAGGTTTACCCTTCTCCTCATCTTCTTTCAGCCTTCCCTAATTCAACAAAGGGGATCAGTAGTTTCTGTTCATTGGTGGGGTACAAATATTTGCCTCTGATTCTTTCAGCTGCTTGTTGGGTCTTTCAGAGGGCAGTCATGATAGGTCCCTTTTTGCGAGCACTCCATAGCTTCAGTAATAGTGTCAGTTCTTGGGGTTTCCCCTTGAACTGGATCCCACTTTGGGCCTGTCACTGGACCTTCTTTTCCTCAGGCTCCTCTCCATTTCCATCCCTGTAATTCTATCAGACAAGAACAATTATGGGTCAGAGTTGTAACTGGAGGATGGCAACTCAATCCCTCACTTGATGTCCTGTCTTCCTGCTGCATCGTAGAGGGTTCCCCCAACATCTTATCTCTTGAGGTTGCCTGTTTCCATTCTTTCTGCTGGCCCTCAGGGCTTCAGCCCTTTTTCCTCACCCAAAACCAGATCAGGTTCTCCTCTCCTCCCCATTCCCCTCTTCCCATCCACTTTCCCTCCCGGGTCCCTCCCTCCCTCTCCAATTGTGATCAAATTCTCAGGTGACAACACATGTTGGAGAGGATATGGAGAAAGAGGAACACTTCTCCATTGCTGGTGGTATTGCAAATTGGTACAACCACTATGGAAATCAATCTGGAGGTTCCTAAAAAACCTGGAAATAAATCTACCTGAAGACCCAGCTATACCCCTCTTGGGAATATAGTCAAAAGATGCCCCACCATGCCACAGGTACACGTGTTCCATTATGTTCATAGCAGCCTTATTTGTGATAGCCAGAACCTGGAAACAACACAGATGTCCCATGACAG
The DNA here is from genome assembly GCF_900095145.1 of Mus pahari. Classification (NCBI taxonomy): domain Eukaryota; kingdom Metazoa; phylum Chordata; class Mammalia; order Rodentia; family Muridae; genus Mus; species Mus pahari. Next base: position 35,597,329 of record NC_034591.1, on the reverse strand, counting down.
AAGAATGGATACAGAAAATGTGGTTCATTTACACAGCTATTAAGAAAGAGAACATCCTGAGTTTTGCAGGCAAATAGATGGAACTAGAAAATATCTTCCTGAGTGAGGTAACCCATACCCCAAAGGACATTCCTGGTATATACTCACTAATAAGTGGATATTTGCCAAAAAAAAAAAAAAGTACAGAATACCCAAGATACAGTCCACAGAACTCAAAAAGGTCAATATGATGAAGTTCCCAAGTGAGGATGCCTCAGAGAGAAGACAGCTATCTTCATCCATTCTTAAGTTGAGGAACATCTAGATTGTTTCTAGTTTTAGGCTAATAAGAATCAAGTTGTTATGAACATAGTTGAGCAAGCAACTTGTGGTATGGTAGAACATCTTTTGGGTATGTACCCAGGAGTGATATAGCTGGGTTCTTGAGTGATATAGCTAGTCCCCACGTTTCTGAAAAAACACGCAGTTGATTTCCAAAGCAGTTATACAAGTTTGTGTCATCAGCACCTCCTTGCCAGCACGTGCTGGCACTTGAGATATTTTTTATTCAAATATGCTTAATGGGATGGTTCCCACTCATCTTGAATTAGGGACTTTCAGTGTTCCTTCCTCCTGAAGGAGCATCCTTCTGTCAGCCTTGCTTTTCTGCCTGTAGGCTGAGAGGGGACAGTGCAGCAGCAAGCACACAAGGATATTATTGGTACATGGCTAAAGACTGCAGTGGTTTTATTGCATCCTGGGCATTTCTCATCCTTAACGTAAGAATTGGGGTTCTACACTAGGCATTTTTTTCTTGTTTCCTTTTCTCCTCTCCTGGAGCTGGATAAAGGAGGTCCTTTGCAAGAGGTATGTTCTCCTAGGAAAGTTGTCATTGCTGGAAAGGCATTACTTGAGTTTTTGATCTTAGCCATTCTGACTGGTATAAGATATAATCTCAGAGATGTTTTGATTTGCATTTCCCTGATGACTAAGAACATTGAAAATTTCCTTAAGTCCTTCTCTACCATTAGGTATTCCTCTGTTGAAAAGTCTATTTGGTTTTGTCCTCCACTTTTTAATTGGCCTAACGTGAGATCCATCCCACAGGAGAGAGCGAACCCTTGCCAATATTAATGATACTCTGCTATGCTTGCAGACAGGAGCCTACTATAACTGTCCTCTGAGAGGCCTCATCCAGCAGTGTATGGACACAGATTCAAAGATCTACAACCAAACATTATGTGGAGCTCGAGGAGTCTTATTGAAGAGTGGGAGGAAAGATTGAAGGCGCTAGACTGGTCAAGACATACAAGAAGCCCCACAGAATCAACTAACTACTGCCCATAGGGGTTAACAGAGACTGAAACATCAGCCACAGAGCATGTGTGGGCTGGATCTAGGCCCCCAACACATATGTAGCAGATGAACAGCATGGTCTCTATGTGGATCCTCTAACAATTGGAGCAAGGGCTGACTCTGACTCTGTTGTTTGCCATTGTATCCCCTTCTGGGCTGCCCTGTCTGGCCTCGATGGGAGAGTATGTGCCTAGTCTTGCTATGACTTGATGTGCTAGGGTGGGTTGGTATCCATGGAAGACCTTCCCTTCTCAGAGGAAGGGGGGGGAGGAGAGGGTGGTGTAAGAGTAGTACTGGGGCAGGGAGGGGGGTTGAGGTTTTTATTGGAATTCAAAGTGAATAAATGAATTAAGGGGGGGAAAGTCCTGCATCTCATTGATGGCATCAACCTCCACCTGTAAAGGGTAGGGTGACATCTCAAAAATGGACAACCCCTTGCTTCAGTATGGTGCAGATGGGAATGATCATGGCCAGGCTGCATTTCTAAAATTATATCATGTAAATATTGTAGAAATCACATAAGTCCTCAATAATTTAATGAGAAATTTCAAGGTATTTTAAGGAGATAGTTTAATATACAATAGTTTATATGTGCCTTAATTACCTATTAAATAGTTTTAAAGTATCTGTTATTTCAAAATAGTTATCAGGTTTAACTTATCATCACGAGCCTGCAAAAATAATCCTTAACTTTTATCACTTGTTCAGATAATGGAAATCTACAAACAAAGATCAGAAATTGCAAATATCAAACATTCAGTAAAACAATTAGATCATCAGAAAACACAAAAGAATAATCTCGATGTTTTGACAAAAACTCACATTTGTGCTGTAATTTTTGGTCATATCTTTCATTTATGGAATATTGGAACTGTAACTGGTTTGGTGATTTAAAATAACTGTATCAAAATTCTATATGGTAAAAAAATATTGTTAATAAATCTAGTATTTTCTAGTTTATGATGAATCCAAAACACCATTCAATTCTCATATTATATATTGATTTGTGGAAGAAACAAGCATAAATTTACATAAAAAACAAAATATTTGTATACAAAAATATTATAATGTAACTAGATTCAAGCTGGTCTATTTCTAAAACAATGTAAAAAAACAATTCATGTGAAGTTAGTGGTACACTTATAATGTCTAAATTCACTACAAATTTACCTTATTAATATAATGTGGTCCTCCATAAGCAAAAACAAATAAATGAATGAGATAAATCAATATTCCAAAAGTAAAACATTCATTCACAGTTGGTTTTAGCAAAGTTGTTTAGAATATGCAGTGAAATAAACAACAGGTCAAAGAATTAGGGGATAATTAACACACAGAAAATTTTAGTTAGATTTCTTACCTAGTATTGTATAAAATTTACTCAATGTGGATCAAAGATCACAAAACTATGACTTAAAAAGCAATCACTGATATAAATTACTGTATACTTTAAACATGATAATATGTACGTTCAAAAAGAAAAAAAGAATTTAAATTACAATGAAGCATTTGGTTAAAAACTTCATCAAAAGTTATAATAAAAAGAGTGAAAATGGTCTAGGACTATGGTTCAGTTAAGAAATGGGTTGTCTGGAATGCACGCATAAGGTCCTGACTTTTATCACTAGAGACTGTGTAAAAGAGCAGGGCATGTGGGACATGCTCATAGTCACAGTAGAGAAGAAGCAGATGTGAGACATGCTCATAGTCACAGTAGAGAAGAAGCAGAGAGAGGCAGATTCCTGGGTTTCACTGGCCTGACAGCCAAGCCACGTCTGTAAATTTCATATATATATATATATATATATATATATATATATATATATATATATATGAGCCCAAGTGCACACGCACGTGCAGGCGTGCGCGCGCATGCGTGTGCACATATATACACATACACACATACACACCCACAACACACACACACACACACACACACACACACACACAATGGGAAAACACTTGCAAATAGTCTCCCTACAAAGGATTGTAACACAGAGTAAATATTTAAAGCCTGTTACAATATGACCCAAGTCAAATTGGAGACCATTACAGAAATCCACAACTAGTCGAAATGCAGAAGCACATCTCACCATGGGATATTCATCTCCCATTGATCCATCTATAGTACACCCTCACACACACACTTGATGCTTAGGGGACATTACCTGAGATTCAAAAGAAATATGCTAAGAGCCACATGAACATGATGTCTTCTGCCACAAGATAATATTTCTATAGATGACAGCAAGCTGCATCTATGAACTCTTAATGACATGGTCATCTAAACAAGACGAGAGCTATTCTAATACCAGTTAGTGGGTTTGGGGAAACCTCACAAGGCCCTATCCAGAGAGGAAGAGCTATAGGCAATTATGGCTGCTAAGTGAGCGAATTAGTCCTTTCTATGTGAAAAGTCCTTGACAGGCTATCTAATCTTAAGTGGACAGCTCTAAACAACTATACATAGGAAGAATACTAGATGGACCTGGTCTGGCAAGGAGGAGACATGACCATAGTCTATTGTAAACAATAGGGACTTATTCTCAGAGTCCTGAAGGCTGGAAGTCCAGAGTCAGGATGTCAGTCTGAGGGATTCTCATAAGGTTTGCTTCTCATGGTATCTTCATGTGGGAAGCAAAATGCAAGAAAGCTGTTTATTGTCTCCTTTTAAGAGTATTTATTCTACAGGAGTGAATTCTACCTCATGGTCTCATCATCTCAGAAATGTCCTACCTCCCGGAACCCTGCAGACCTCAAAACTTTGTGGGATATCTATAAAGTCCTTGACACCAACAAACATAAATGTTTTCTCCATTATTCAAAAATACAGAGATTAAAAGAACATATTTTTCATCAAATCAAAAAGAGAAAAACATTAAAAAAATCAATAAATACTACTGTTTTTAAGCATGGGAAAATAGATATTGTCATCACTGTGTTGGTGAGAATAGAAAGACAAAGGTGAAAATAAAGGTAAAAGGTCCCAAGGCTTTTTCTTTTAACTTATTCACTTTGTATACTGCCTACTGCCCCTCGCCCACCCTGAGACTTTTAAGAAAAGTGATGAGGCATATTATACATGTTTTACTTTAAATCATAAGTTCATATTGTTTGTAGCATATCAACAGTAATACATAGGTACTGGTTTTATGAAATGTAGATATTTAAATTATGGATTATGGTGTCTCCCTCAAATACACATCAACTTTGTCATTTTGGCGTCAGACAGTTTTTTATCATGCAGGTAAATCATGACAGTAAAAGGAAGTCTAACAATGAGACCATTTACCTCGCAATAGAGCAAATTGGTTTGTTCTATACGGTCAGCTGTTTTGAGAAGAGTTTTTAAGTGTATAGGATCTGAAGCAAACCAGAACATAAGTGGCATTACCTTTTGATCAGGAACCCCCAGAGACCGTGCTCCGCAGGGCATGCTCCAGTACAGTGAGCCACTGCCACAGGAATGGCATTGGGTGAGAGGTCTATCTGGGTGTAGGTCACAAACCTGTATTTAACCAAATGATAAAACAACTAGTACCAACAAATGTATAAGTAAAACTGATAGTGGCCAGAGACAATAAATGTCTCAATATACAACGACTTAAGCTACTTTTTATTTATGAAAATCACTAAAGTGCACATTGGTTTTTCTGTATAGACTAGACATTGAAATTCATATTTTGATATTCATCTTTAAAATTATAGCCTTGGTAAAGATTATCTTCATAACTGTTAAGCAGGCTGTTTACTGTCACTACTTCTGATTAAAGGAAAGTTTTCTACAATTAAAATTGAGAAATGTGTAATAGATAATTTCGTTTCTTGACTACAGCCTTCCAAGTTATATTTAGTTATATTTTTATTGATAAACTTAGAGTTTTAATTAATGCCTTAAAGGAGAAAAATCATACTAGATCACCCCAAACATGCTGGTTGCTGATGAGGAAAAACAAGATCCCTACCTTTTTTTTTTTTTCAGGATACAGAAGACATTTGAAAGTGACATCACTGAAAATGCACTAACCCGGCACAGCGTATTGCAAGCTGCTTGCTTTCTTCTATTCCCAGTACCAACGGGGAAAATTGTCCTCCGTAGGTACATGATATGTATCTGTTAGCTTAAGGAATTTCAATTCCCTTTATCCGCACTTATTCATGGCAAGTTTACTTTCCAAGGCTGTAGAGTTGCTTTGCACCCAGGGACATCTGGACTCTTGCCTGTTGTGTCTTCATTTCATGTCCCACTAGAACAATAACTTAAAAGATAATTGTCTACTGGTCATGAAAAGCTGGCCTATCAATACTTTTGGCTGATATTTTTGATAGAACTGTTCTGTCAATAGGCAAGATGGACTGACATGTTGTTCTGCTAGATCCCATCCCCTTCTATACACGTGCATACTGCTCTCAAAATCTAAAATGAGGTTCTATATTTTTAAGGAAATTATGTTTTGTATATAACTAGTTTTTGTTTTTCAAACCAGAAATGAGATGGGATCATAGCATGAAGGACCTCAAACTTCTGAGTTTATTTTTGCACCTAAGAACTATCTGGTGGTATACCTTAACTTCCATAATAAAGGATGGAGGCCTGGAGTAACTTACATAAAAGTCCTTGGCAGTGGGGAGTGTTATAAATTAAAATGAATACCGAGAATGATCGTTGGAAGTCAGAGCTATGCACGGAGCCTCTGTATAATGTACTCTGTGTGGCTGGCATTGCTAAACAGACAAGCTGTCACATTCTTTACTTGCTGAATATTCTGGGGTTCTTTCTCTGTCAACCAAGGTAGAGGACATGGCAGTAGTCAAACCTGGAGGTGACAAAACTTGAAGTAGTGTAATAAGTCTTGTATTCTGGAGGGTGATTTACAAGTGCAGGGAGTGAGTCGAAGCTCCCGCACAGCACTTATACCATAATCCAAATGCAACTTTGGACTGAGAACATCACTATTATGTTAAAGGGACATTCTCTCAGGATAGGAGCCTTATACAGTGAAACCAGACCTTGGAAGACAAAAGCAACATCTCTAGAAAGGTCCACCTTAACTCTTTCTACATAAAACCAAGAAAAATTATCTACTATAATTGTGACCATTTAGTTGGAGAAAAGAATGTTGTATTGTTAAATTCAACAAGGAATGTTACCCTGGTTTTATTAATAGACCACACAAGGACACTTCAATTCAGCCAAAAAAAAGAATGTTCTTTGTTTATTTACAAGACATTTGCATTCTTTATTACTGAATACTAAAATAAAAATGTTTGGATTCATTTTTACAAATGCTTTTTGTAAGAAAGGGCTTATAACGGTTAGCTTGAAATATGATTTTTTTTTTTAAAGGACTTATGAATTATGGCTATTTGGTGCCACCTAGTGGTGCACATATTTTTAAATTAGCTTGCATTTTCCCTGCCTTTGGAAAAATTAAAGAAATATAATTAGAAAGTAACTGATACATCAAGTAAAAGAGATGAAAATGAGGACAAACCCACTCCACAGGCGCACATGTTGACAGCATTGTCTTCTTCCCTCTACAGTGATGATGCGTCACTCTTTTCCCGTGACAATGCTGTAGAACTAAAAGCATCGATTAGAGGGTGACAGGGTGGCATCCTAGGCTGTTTTTTATTTTCTTTCTTACTTGGTTGGTTTCCCGAAATCGAAGCTAGATTAATATTTCAAAATCTCAGACATGAGATGTCACTTCATAATAATTATTAATTGTATTATCAGTATGATGAAGACTGTATCAGTGTCATCGTCCTGGCAACATGAAAGTAACATAAGCATTATAACACAGACATTACTGTTTCTTCTGTGAAAATTCCAAAATACGTTTCTTTCAGAATTTAAAAATAATGGACATTCCAAATTTAGTGTCTTGCTGTCTGGGAAGTATTATGGATTTTTCCCCTCTTTTCTCCCTCTTCTTTTTCTGCCCTCCTGCTTTTCCCCTCCTTCTGTCCCCTTCCCTCCCCACTATATCTCCCTCCCCTCCCTCCCTTCTCTCCCTGATTCCCTCCTTTTCCTCCCTCCCTCTCCTCCCCCCCTCTACCTCCCACCTCTCCCTCCCTCACTCCTATCTCCCTTTTTTCTCTCCTCTTTAGTTCTTTCCTGCTTGTATTCTTCTTTTTGGAGTCTGTTCCAATGGCCACTTTTACAAGCAGTATACTCACAGTGGCCAATCTCACAGCAGCCAATCCCTGTATTTAGTGGAGTGTGTCCTCGGGTGATTAGCAACCAATCTATTATGTGTGTGGGGTGACTCAGAGAGCACACATGGTGTGTAGAATTTGGTAGAAAGGAGGAATCTTAAGACATGAATTTCTGCTCTATTCACTGAGAGCAGGATTTATACATTTTTCTCAATTTGACACTGCTTCGATATGACTTTCAATTCTTCTTCTGTATTATCCATTTCCTTCCACTTTCTAAAAATACCTAAAAACCTGTCTTGATGCTTCATTTGAGGTGTTCCAGTGGTGTGTGTGTGTGTGTGTGTGTGTGTGTGTGTGTGTGTGTGTTAGGATTATGTGGTAGAAACCCATGTCTAGAAGAAATAAATCAGGATGGAGACTTTCTCTTGTCTATAAAAACACTAACATTGAGTTGTGCAGAAGAGGTCATTTACCACACAGGACAGTAGAACAATGGAGAGGGGAGGCGTGGTGCTTAGGGGGCTAATTCTGCTTCCAAAAACTTCTGCTGCGCAGGGATTGTGGTAGAGTGGCCAGACCTCAGGAGGAAAGAGCGAAAACTTTATTTAGGCAAAGAAACAGATATGCCTCCGTTGTACTTCAAAAAAGGCAGCAAAGAGTATAGGGTACACGGGAGGGAACAGCCCTACACTAAGATCTGTTCTAATGTCCAAAGCCAGATGGAATCCTTGACTCCACCCTATTTTGGGTAAAACCTGCAAGCCAACAACCTCACTCTGACCCAATTCAAGAAAGAGAATTAGCTAGTCTTCTAAGGATAAGAATGTGTCTTAGGAAGTAGGCATGAGTTGTCTGTCACAGAACAGTATTTTTTTTTTTTTTTTAATTTTATAGACATCAGCGCCTGGGTTGTGAGAGCATCGAGGCTCTAAAATACAACACGTCTCATTGCTACTTCAGTTGATTGACTTTTAAATTAATTTTATGCACACTTTATGGATACCTGCTAAACACACTGCTTTAGCACATCTCAAACATCTAATTAAACAAATATAGATATGTGTTTTCCTCAGAGTTGGATCTCAGAGTAAATTTTAGAAGAGAAGTGCCCTTTGGTCTTGTGATTTGCAGTCATGTTTGAACCAACACTCTGGGGTTGCCATTAAAATTACTTTGTGCTTTTAGTCTTTGTTGTTTAAATCCTTTTTCCCAGTATCTGTAATTCATTTAGAAACCTTTTTCTGTAGAAAAAAAGACAGCTGTTTTCTCTAAGGATATGTTATAAACACTGTAGGAAGATGTATGGAGAGGCCATTGCTAAAGATAAGTCATGTTGGTATCAGTTCATAAATTACTTATGGGTTTCCCTGGGGTAAGGCACTTCAAACACAACTGTAGGAAGGTCATAGCCTTACCAAGCAGGAGTTAGATGATTCACTTGATCATACCTGTGGTTTCGGACTTGGACTTGGTCTGTAGTTGCTAATTGTCGGCTTGTTTCTCCTGAACCCTCTGGCTTTCCAGATATTGATTGGTATTAAGGGTGTCATCCTTAACATTTTCTTGGTCCTCTTCCTTATACAAACATTGGCTTCTGATGGACTCCTACGTTGGTTATGTCATCTGCTGGACCATTAAGGTTTATGAGCAAACCATTGGCTTCAATATGGCAGACGTCTGTGCCTCATGCCTCATAGTTTGGTAAAGAAACACCAAGAAAGATGCCTGACAGGTCAAATTGATTTAGAAACTTTGTAAAATCAGTAGTATCAATGAGCACTATTATCAAGGGATTAACCCAGGACTGTTTTTACAGAAGTAGGACTGTCCCATGCAGCTCCCCACTAGGATCCAATCCATTCCTGGGAATTTCTAATGCATTTCCTTAGGACGCTGGGGCCTCAAAAACACTTTCGTCAATCACAGATATGGGGACAAGACCTGCATTAGGAAAAGAACTTGAACCTTTATTCTATGGGTCACTAGATATTTCTCTATTCAGTCTTTATGGGTTTAGCATTAATCAGTCAAAAAAAACATAATTGCTTCATGAACTCATTAGTATCAGGTGGGATAACGTATCAGAGCAGGCATCAGGAACGTGGGAATCTCAGTGCCCATTTTATTTTAATTTTAATTTTTATTTTTGTTTTTACCATATCTAGGCATTGAGGGACAATTTATGGATCCATATAAAATCATAAAGTCTTACTATGCAAAAACGTGAGAGTTAGTCTAACCTTCCTAGCCTAGTGAATTTTTTGAAATATTCATTTTAGATTGCTATGGCTTTCTCTCTGCGTCTCCTCTCTTGCCTTCCTTCTGTCTCTTCCTCCCTCCCCTGTTCTCTCTCTGCCTCTCTCCACTTTTTCCTAGTCTCTATCCACCCCTTCCTCATTATTTCCTCATTTCAAACTCCCTCCCTTCTCCCCTTACTCTTCCCTTCCCTTGCCTGCTCACCTCCAGCATGTCTTAGTATACGCTGCTTCTGTAACACACACCTCAGGCTGAGTCGAAAGTTGAGCATATTATTTTTCCATACACCTTTTAGAACAGCATATGCTATGTAGCTATACAAGTTTTAATAGTACTTCTTCAAGTTACAAAGCTAAATGATCAATGGGCTGGTGAGAGAATCTATGGGCAGAGACACTTGCCTCACAAGCCTAACAGAAATTTTGGATTCTCAGAATCCAGAACCTAAGAAAAGTTGAAAAGAGAGAACTGTGTCTGTACTCCGGTGTGTGGACCTCTCCCTCATATCATAACACTGGAACAATAAAAGTAAAGTGGAAAGTCGGCCATTCTTTGAGTTGTGATCTTGTCTTGATTAGGAGTCTACAGAGGAACAATGTGTAAATGATTATATACACATGCAGTCTGATTATCTGTGCTAGTAATATTTTTAAAAATATTTTAAACATTTATTAAATTCCTACACATAATTTCACAGGTACTCTGTTCTGGTCTTGAGTTTCATAATCTTTTAAACACATGATTACGTGAGATGGTAGACCCGTGTTATGTATGACAGCACACAAGAGTGCTCCACTGCCTGTACCCTATACACACAAATGCCCACTGATGAAACCCTCTATGACCAGTTTGTTGACTGGGGTGGCCAAGAGTGACAGACCAAGGCCTGAACTCAAGTCTCCCACCTGTTACCCTCCCCATGACACCTTCCGCATCAACTCTGCTCTTTTTAATATAACCAGTATGCATTCCGTCGTTAATCTCATTAGCTCCTGAATGCAGTTCTGTTAATTTTCTAATTGAAGTGAGCTATCAGGAAGTGAGCATAACATTCAGGTATAATATGAGAAACACATAATATACTCTATCACTTTCCTTGATTAAGTCATTATACATTTATCAAACCAAGACATAATACTTTTATTAAATATGCATACATTTTGGCTAATTTTAAAACAATCTTTTACATTTCCATTATGAGTATAATATGTTCACTGTAGGCTATTTGATAAGTGCACACAAAGATGTAGAAATTACAGAGATACTAAAAGGATATAGCTTACATAATTTTCGCACCTACATAAGTATTTTGTGTGCTTTCTGGTAAGGTAAAGCTTTTGTTTTATTCTTTTTTTTCAATATTCACTTTATGACTTGCCATATTAGTATGACTTAATTAAAATATACTAGAGTAGTTGAGTAAAACACTTAACCACGCATGTATGTATGGTGTTAGTACATAATGGAATCTGTAAACAATTGTATTCCGAGTTTATTGCAATCTGTAGTGATTTTCATGAGAATGTCCCACACAGGATCAGATAATTGAGCACTTGGTCCAGTGGGCGGCAGTGTCTGGAGGCTTGGGAGTTGTGGTTTTGTTGGAGGAAGTGTGCTACTTCAAATGGGATTTGAGCATGTATCATCTCATTCCAACCCTAGCTGACTTTTTCTACTTAGTTCTTGCATTTGAAGCTGTGAGGTCCCAGCTTCCCATTCTTGCTGCCATGCCCTCTCCTTGCTACTGTGCCTTTCAGCTATATTGGACTCTGAACCCCTGGCAAAGTAAGCCCCAAAGAACTCTTCCTTTTCTGAGCTGCTTCAGTCATGGTTTTGTGTACGGCAACAGAAAAGTGAGTGAAAACCTTAGATTACTTTTGTACGACTAAAGTGCTTTTATATTTTATGCAATAAAATATAGTGCTATGAAGGAGAGGCCCTTGGTCTTGCGAAGATTCTACACCCCAGTATAGGGGCATGCCAGGGCCAGGAAGAGGGAGTGGGTGGGTTAGGGAGCAGGGCGGGGGAGTGTATAGGGAATTTTCAGAGAGGAAAACTAGGAAAGGGGATAGCATTTGAAATGTAAATGAAGAAAGTATCAAAAAAAAAAAACAAAAACAAAAACAAAAAAACAAAAAAACCTCTAAGGAACAAAATACCCATGAAAGGATATAAGTACAGAGACAAAATTTAGAGCTAGGATGAAAGGATGGACTATCCAGAGACTACCCAATCCAGCGATCCATACCATCATGAGCCACCAAACCCAGATACTAATGCACATGCCAGCAAGATTATGCTGAAGGAACCATGATATAGTGGCCTCTTGTGAGGCTATGCCAGTGNCTGGCAAACACAGAAGTGGATGCTCACAGTCAGCTACTGGCTGGAGCACAGGGCCCCCAATGGAGGAGCTAGAGAAAGTACCCAAGGAGCTGAAGGGCTCTGCAACCCTGTAGGTGGAACAACAAAATGAACTAACCAGTACCCCCAGAGTTCGTGTCTCTAGCTGCATATGTAGCAGAAGATGGCCTAATCGGCCATCATTGGGAAGAGAGGCCCCTTGGTCTTGCAAACTTTATATGACCCAGCACAGGGGAATGCCAGGGCCAAGTAGAGGGAGTGGGTGGGTAGGGGAGCAGGGCCAGGGGGAGGGTATGGGGAACTTTTGGGATAGCATTTGAAATGTAAATAAAGAAAATAATAAAAAAAAAAAAAGAAGAAAAAACCCACCTCTTTTGCTGCAAAAAAATTATAATATAAAATTTTACAGATTCCATTATATGATAAAAACAATACAAATGTGCATAGTTAAGTGTTTTATTCAACTACTCAAATCCATTTTAATTAATTCATACTATTTTGAAAAAAATGTATTTTGTGGATATTTTGAAATAAAATATTTAATGATGCAAATAGTTTAAAAGAAGCTTGTATCTTTCTTGAGTTTCTGTCAATTTTTGAATACATATTTACTTTTTGATTTTTTATTATTAAACTCCTGGCTAATATACACATTAAAATCTGCTTTTGTAGCAGAAGACTTAAGCAGACAGCATGAATAGTACAGGGTTCTGTAACTGGGCAATTCTTACTTCTAGTACCTTTATCTTCAAAACACTAAACACTTACCTCTGGTCAGATTAAGTGGGGGGGGGTCTACTTTTTGCTTCTCGTATCTTCTGAAAAATTAAATTGTCAGCAAAATTAGAATTTGTCTGATGCTCAGCTTTGTATCATAATAAGATATCTAGCTGATATATTTATAGCGAAAGTGCTTTGTTCTGAACTTTCTACTAGCCCTAATCAACATTATTATCATTTACCTCTCTGTGATTGTTTTTTTTTTTTTTTTTCTTAAGTTTCTCTCTAGCTATTTCCTAGATGAAGTTTTGCAGGAATAGTTTTATGTTTTATCATTAAAGTATATTGGAAATAATATGTGCTCCATGAGAATGTTTATTTTTTAAAAAATACCATTGTTTTCTGTTTCCCACACTACTATGGAGATAAATGATTTGTTGCTGTTTTAACTCTTAATATTTAATTTGTATTTTTCTCTGAAAGGAATCTCTAAGGTTGTGATTTTTCCCTGGATATTACAGCATCCCTTTATTGATTTTATAGTACGTCTAGTCCAAACTTAACAGCCGCATGTCCTAGCTCCTTAATGTCTCCATAAAGTAAATGTATATTGTTTTGTTTGAGGAAGGAATGGGGATCTTGCTGGAGACACCAGACAGAGCTTTGGAATGGGCATTCTCATCAATTTAATTCATTCATTCACTCATTTGATTGCTTATTGGCTACTTGTTCTACAATTCAATAAACACTGACTAAACACATACTAATTATGTGACAAGAATATTAATTTGTATGGCTTAAAATAAATCTCAGTGGTTAAGAACATTTGCTGTTCGTACAGAGGACTTGGGTTAGATTCCCAAGATTTATGTGAAATTATCAAAAAAGATAAGAAATTTTAAAAGAGTTCTTATAAATGTTGGTTTTTACTTATAATTTAAAGCTCACTTACAAAGTTAAGTATAGCATAATTGTAATGATTTCATATGTCACATCATTATCTATCTAAAATATTCCTAAATAGGCCTTATTAAAAGGTCTTTTGTAGAGAAAATACAGGTAAGTCACTTATTTATTTGCACATCTGTGTGTTTTTGTTTTCAACAACATATTGATTTGTAGCACCAGACTCACTAAGGAGCTCCAGGCTGGCCTCAAATTACTCCTACCTCAGCCTCCCAAGTCCTGGGTTTACAGCCATGAACAACCATACTGACTGTATTGAGTTTTCATAATTTTCCAACTTCAGCAAGTTATTATCAGAAACAACATGGAGCACGGTAATAACTAACATCAGTCTTATAATGTCACGTGTTCCTATAGAGGTGGTTAAGATACACTCTTCTGCAGTAAATTCTGTTGTGGTTTTGTTTTGATGTTTTGTTTTAGCCTGATTCTTCCCCCTTGCATTTTTCACTGTTCAAAAAAGCTCCAAATATTAATCATTTTTAAAATTTTGCTTGCTTGTTTCTTTCATTTACTTCATTCAGTTTTAAGAAATATGAGTTCTCCAATCAGTGGGATATAAAGGTCTATTGATGTACTTTTGTATCATAGGTGCAATTTTTCCTTCATCCTTTCCTGCTCTGTTACTAGTAACAATCATAATATCAGCAGTGGAAGTCTTGGTACATTATGATCTTAAATGGTGCAAGTACTCCTCTTTATAGATAATAGTATTCTTTATTATATTACTTTAATTCCAGGATGCTAATTGTCATGATGGACTGCATAGACTGAGTTCAGAGACATCTCCTTGCTATTTTTGATTGCTTCATTCACTTCTCCACAAACCTCCAAACACTCTGTGGCTTACAAGTGTGAATACCCTCTATGCCTTGACAAAAGTTTCTCTGACTCTTCCTTCAGAGCAATAACGATATTTGGAGGTTCTGCCTTTGAACAGCCTCTTCTCCCCATGTGTGATTCACCTACATGTTCTAACTTTCACAGTGTTGCCATCTTGAGTATCTTTTGGACATGCCATTGTAATTAATGATTTATATGAGTTGTAATTAATGATTATATAAGTTAAAACTCTGGTTAAAAGTAATAAGAAACAACACGGTTCAGTGTGGACCAAACAGGAATTTATTGAGATGGGAGATTTTTCTCAGGATCCTCAAAGGCAGGGAAGGGCTATAATTCAATGAAGCACTCATATCCCCAGTCGTTGCTTATTTCTTTTCTGGGTGGTTTCTTCTTGTTTTGCTCTTCCTCCTGCCCTTTCTTTGTTCTGTTTGGTGACTTTTTTTTTAATATGACAAACTTCCAATCCACAGTTAATACCCTGGGAGCAAATTTCAGTCTATCAGTCAAATATCAAAAGTCCATCATCCCCTCTCTTATTCCCAAAGACACTGCATATCCAGACCCAATATTGTAATCCTGTATTTCTCCCCCTCACTGCGCTCATGTGATAGATAGCCAAGTCTAGAAAACCCTTCTAAGATAAACCTTCAAATCTGTATTTTCTTCTCATTCCTATTTACTGCTCTAATTTCTTTCCATAGGGATGTAATTCATACTAAAACAATATTATCTTCATACATATAAAGATATTTAGCATATAAATATAAACATATTTAGCACATGAATCATAATTTATAATAAGAAATCAACAAGATCTATACATTGATTATTTACATTGCTTCTATATTATAATGATTGAACTCCAAAATGCCATATTTATAGGCACTGGGGCATATATGTATGAGTATTTTAGTAATAAACAAAATTTAAATAATCCATTTTGAGAAGAAAGTTTGTGGTGATAAACACACAAATAGAAATCTGAAGTATGATAATGCTTGTTTATTGTGATTCTGTATGATCTACATGGATTGCTATCTGTGTCCTTTGTAAGATCATGCTGATTTAAATACCCTTATATTGTATATTAAAATTACATGAAATACTGTGGTCAACATAATGGAATACTACTCAGCTATTAAAACAATGACTTCATGAAATTCTTAGGCAAATGCATAAAACTAGAAAATATTATCCTGAATGAGCTAACCTAGTCACAAAAGAACACACTTGGTTTGTACTCACTGATGAATGGATATTAGGATAAAAGCTTGGAGTATTCACGATACAACTTACAGACCATTTGATGCTCAAGAAGAAGGAAGACCAAAGTGTGGATGCATCAATCCTACTTAGAAGGGGGAATAAAATAATCACTCATGGGAGGTAGAGGGTGGAACGGACATGGGAGGAAGAGAGAAGGGAGAGTGAAAGGGAGGGCAGGATCAGGTGTGAGAGGAGATGAAGGAGATGTATGGAGGGGTCAGGAAATTGAGCAGTGGTATATAGCAATAGGGAATGGGGAACTGGGGGTAGCCAACAGAAAGTCCTGAATGCCAGGAAGGCAAGTTGCTCCCAGGACCCAACATGGATGACATTAGCTGAAATACCCAACAAAGTGGAGAGAGAACCTGTAGAGACCATATCCAGAGGTTAGGCATGGCCCCCAGGTGAGAGATGGGGCCATGCACCCTTCTCAAAATTTTAACACAGAATTTCTCCTATCTAAAAAAAAAAAATACAGGGACAAAGAGTAAAGCATGGACTAAAGGAAAGGTCATCCAGAGACTGCCCCACCTGGGGATCCATCCCCTTTGTAGCCACCAAACCTAGTCACTATTGCTGATGCCAAGAAGTGCTTGCTGACAGGATCCTGATATGGATACCTCCTGAGAGGCTCTGCAAGAGCCTTACCAATACAGACGTGGATGCTTACAGCCAACCATTGGGCTGAGCACAGGGACCCCAATGGAGGAGTTAGGGGAAGGACTGAAGGAGCTGAATGGGTTTGTAACCCCATAGGAAGAACAAGAATATCAACCAACCAGACCCCCCCCCCCCCAGAGCTCCCAGTAACTAAACCAGCAACGAAAAAATACATATGGTGGAACCAATGGCTCTAGCCACAGAGGATGTAGCAGAGGATGGCCTTATCTTGCATCAATGGGAGGGGAGGTCCTTGGTCCTGTGAAGGCTCTATGCCCTAGGGTAGGTAGGAGTGGATGGGTGGGTGGGTGGCTGAGCACCCTCATAGAAGCAGGGGGAGAGGTGGAATAGGAGCTTCTCAGGATAGAAACCAGGGAGAAGGGTATAATTTGAAATGAAAAAAATAAAATAACCAATAAAAATTAAAGATAAGAAGTTGATAAGAGCTTTATACACTTATGAATAGCTCGATTTTTATCTATCATATTCTACTTAATGTATTATATTAAAACATGAGTTTGAAAAAATGTTCATATATGAAATAAGATGTAAAAAATATAGGATGGAAATGTAGAGGAGCCTGAGGAAAAGAAGTCTAGTGACAGGTCCAAAGTAAGATTCAGTTCAAGGGGAGGTCCCAAGGCCTGACACTATCACTGAGACTATGGATCGCTCACAAAAAGGGACCTAGCACTGGCAGCACAGGGGAAGACCAGGGCCAAGTAGTGGGAGNGGGTGGGTAGGGGAGCAGGGGCGGGGGGGTATAGGGAACTTTTGGGATAACATTTGAAATGTAAATAAAGAAAATAAAAGGGACCTAGCATGACTGCCCTCCTAAAGATATCAGTTTTGATTGCTACTGTAAATAGAAGGATAAAAGGACACTAATGGATGGATTTTGTTTCCTCTTTTATATCTAGTGCATGACAAAACAATACATTCTCTAGTGTCAGTTTGTTTTGAGGTTCAGATTCCTATATAGAAGGCTATTTTAAATAATAATAATAATAAAGATCTTAAGTCACAAGCCAACCCTCAGTTTCCCAAAAAGAAACGTGAAATAAATTCAGTGTCTCACTACTGAACAATTCTTCAGTGTGTTTACCTAGTAATAGCTTATCTACAGTTTATAATAAAATTATTCTCAAAGGGACACTTCATTCTATAGGATCCAATTTTATTAATAATAATAATAATAATAATAATAAATTTAAAAATAATATTTACCAGTTTCAGATGCTGCTGCATTCAATTTCCACAGTGATTTCAACTACACGTTTACCTAATAGAGAATAGGAGGGGTGTGTTACCTGAAGAAGGCAGTTGCATCAGGTTCTGGCTATGTACCATCATGCTACCAAGAGCTCCAAAATTCACCACCTTTTCATGTAATTGTCAATAGCTCTTCATGTTTAATGAAGTAATCTGTATGTTACTCATCTAGCATTTTTCGTGAGCCATTAGCAGATAACAACGGCAGGAGTCTCTGGGACTTCTGGGTAGATGGTTCACCCTCACGCTGGCAGCTATCTCTGCCTGTCAAATGTGAGCAGAACTCTTGACAGAAATTCTCACACCTGGTTTCTCCAGATAACTCTGTCTTTTTCTATCATAATTTTGATTTCTAACACAGAATACGCCACAGACGAATGTTTCAAAGGGCAGAAAAAGGAGACTTGCAGTACTTTTAAATCCAAATGTAGATTCCTGAGAGTGTCGCACTGCTTGATTTTGTTGACTAACGTAGTCATAGCAGCTACCCATGATCAATGATAGAAAACAGCATTTGTCCATTGATAGGAGATGTGACAAAATTACATTGTAAGCTAGCAAGACATATTATAGATTTTTTTTTCTGTTAATGTGAAAAGTAAGAAATCTAGAAAGAAAAAAAAAATCTTCCAGGGCTGAAAACTGAATTCAGGAGAAATGGCCTTACCATGGCAGACACAGGACAGGCTAAGAGGTTTTATAAAAAGATGCTAAAGATTTCCATGATGATCACATAATTTTATTCACAGTTGTAGGGCTTCCATGTCCTAAATGCCTTTCATGGTCTCTCTGCCTACATTGTAAAGAGAGATTAAATTACAAGAATAAGCTCTGGAGTGTACCTGTCCAAATTATAGCAAGAAATATTTATTATCACCATGAGAAACATAACCAACTACACACTAACAGTCTTCAAATTTATATTTTAGTCAAATCATATAATGCTATCTAGGTAAATGTAATAAAACTCTTTAAACATTCTATTTAACTGAAGAAATTCAGTAAGTTTTTAGTTGCATGTAAATTGCAAGGCCATCACTAACCTACATCCTATTATGGAATTAGAAATAAAAGCTAACTTTCAGAGTTGTATCTTGGGATAAGTTTTTCCATATGGTTTCCAAAGAAATGCTTTATTAATTTTTCATGTGACTAATTTAGAAATTAAATATTTTCAATAATATTAATAGACATATTTACTATTAAACTTTAAATGTTCATTAAAATATGTAAATTATGATAAAGAAATTTTCCTTGTACTTAAAGAGAGATATTTAGAGTTTGCTGAGAAACTGTGTTTACTGTAACATGTTATAATAGAAATTAAAATTTAACATATATCATACGTTCAGGATCTCATATATGAAAGTGTCAGATGATAGACTTTCTTTTGGATACAATTATCTTATTTATATGTAAAAATAAATGGTATTAATTTTACTAAAGAACTTACTGCTCCTGGTCAATTGACTAGGACTCTGGTATCTTTGAAATTGGTGGGAAGCTATAAAATTACCACATAATTCTGTTGTGATAAGACTGCATAACAAAATATATAAGTGTTGGCTGGACATTCTCACTTGAGAAGCAGAAGAAATAATAGAACTTAACTCTATGTTCATTTTCCCCACACTATCTCTATTTTTTTAACCTCTCTGAATAGCTGAAAATGCTGTCTTTTAGCATATTAGGGGCTGGGAATTGTAATTTAGCTAAGAATGTGTCAAAATGATTCTGATTTGAGAACAGCATTCATGAGAAAAGGGCTTGCCGCCAGCAGTAGTACTTAGACTAATCTAAGAATTGAGACTGTCCAGGTCAAAATTCTTCTGCTATATGACCAAAAGAAGGTCATTTTGAGAAAAAATTGATTTGTGGGGTCTATGTGGATCCTGGAAGAATTGGGGAGCACAGTCATAAAATCATGAAATGAGAGCTATCTTAGCTTTCACATCCTTTTTTATTCAACAGGTCTATCATTTATCGTACAAGTTATGTCAGTCTCCTGTCTTTGGAAAATGCTTTCACTGGTAATTCACAGAGTTCCAAAACATTCTGCACTCTTGGGGAAAATTAAAAGTATGGGTGCTGTCTTAGTCAGGGTTTCTATTCCTGCACAAAGATCATGACCAAGAAGTAGTTGGGGAGGAAAGGGTTTCTTTGGCTTACATTTCCATACTGCTGTTGATCACCAAAGGATGCAGGACTGGAACTCAAGCAGGTCAGAAAGCAAGAGCTAATGCAGAGGCCATGGAGGAATGTTCTTTACTGGCTTGCTCAGCCTGCTCTCTTATAGAATCTAAGACTACCACCCCAGTGATGGTCCCACCCACAAGGGGCCTCTCCTCCTTGATCACTAATTGAGAAAATGCCTTGCAGCTGGATCTCATGGAGGCATTTCCCCAACTGAAGCTCCTTTCTCTGTGGTAATTCCAGCTGTGTCAAGTTGACACAAAGCTATCCAGTACAGGTGCATATAGATGGAAAACTTTGAAGCTGTTCTTACTGCCACTTGCTCTAGGAAAGAAAGACAACCAGCAGTATGAATAATTAGTAACAAAAACCATGATGTTAAAATTTGATTAAACTACCAATGAGTTGGTTGCAATGAACATTTGTCAATCAATGTGAATTGTTGAAAAGATACTGTGAGCTAGATGATACAAGCTTGGTGGGAGAATATCTATTTAGCAGGTATGAGGGACTGTATTTGGCCTCACAACACCACATCACTTAGATAACTAGATTGGTAAGTAGGTAGGTAGATAGATAGATAGATAGATAAATAGATAGATAGATAGATAGATAGTTACATGCATGTATACATACATCGATGTATAGATATATGATATATAGGCATATGATAGATATATAGATATTTAGATATCTAGATAAATGCTCTATAAATTGATATTATAATGAAATTTATACTTGAGAATGTTCAAGAGTATGTAATCATATTGAAAAACATTTCAGAATTATTTAATTTTTATATGTACATTTGTCCTGATTGTGTATGAATGTGTACCAACAAATGCCCACACAGGTCAGAAGAGAATTTCAAATTCCCTAGAAATGAAATTCCAGCTGGTTGTGAGTTCCTATGTGAGTGCGAGGAATTGAACCCAGGTCTTCTGCAAATAAACAAAGTGTTCTTAACCAAGTTATTTTTTAGCTCTTTCTTTATTATCAGTTTTAAACAATAGCTTACGAGATTATCAGTATTGTCAAGTTTAAATAATACACTCATGGAGTCTCTCTCTGTCTCTGTCTCTGTCTCTGTCTCTCTCTCTCTCTCTCTCTCTCTCTCTCTCTCTCTGTATCCTAGAAAAAGAAATATAATTCCTACACACCTTTCTTTGACTCCCAAGTGCTAGGATTGAAGGTGTGCCCAACCATGACTGTCCAAAAGTAGGTTCTTAAATTTGAATAATACACATTAACTTTACAATCTTCATCTTCTCCATCTCCATTCATGTGTCCAGGGAATTCTACATCCTTAGATGGTGCTGTGGATTGTCTTGGTAGTACCATTGTAAATTCATCTGATTGTCCATCTGAAGCAATCATATAATAGTTGTGACCCAATCTAATTGAATGCATGGGTCACTTCCTGTCATGTGTTCTGACTTCATTGTCTTTTGGTGTTAGTTGCTAGTACCTGTTCAAATTTTGCTCTTTGATTTTCTGAGTTTTAAAGCCTCTTTTCTGTCTCTGTCTCTGTCTCTGTGTCTCTCTGTGTCTCTCTGTGTCTCTCTGTGTCTCTCTCTCTGTCTCTGTCTCTGTCTCTGTCTCTCTCTCCCTCTGTATCCTAGAAAAAGAAATATAATTCCTACATTGTAATGTAATATAATTTAAGCCCTTTAAATTACCCAAGTTTATCATAATGGCACATTGACTAGTATGAGAAGTTCAAACTACAGTTAGCATTAAATCATGAACTGCTATGAATGAAGATTTGCATTCATTTAAAAAATAACATTTGAACACATTATACATTTTCGTGTGTAGACATATACACACATGCATACATACACATATTACATATGTCTGTTTATTTTGCCTAACTGTGAAGCAATAACCTTATCTATTTTTCTGGACTGTATATAGTATAACATTGCATGAACTTATAAAATATTAACTCATAAATATTTAGTTATTTTATTTGGTTATGAAAATACTACAACATTGAACTATTTTATTATGCATGTGCTAAGGTTTTTAACATATATGTATATGTGCATCTTTGAGCACTAATGAGCTGTGTACTTATCTATAAGGTCAATGAAGGTATATTTGAAATATTAATACCTTCAGCTAACCTGTCTCTCATTTACTGGATAGTGCCTCTAACATCTGAGAGAAGGAGCAGTGTTTGGCATGAACACTGTTTGACATGACAGAAAGATTAAAAATCTCTTCTGTTTGGGAGAGTCGTATATTGATTAAAACTCAGAGTGCATGGATTAATTTTGATTTAATGATCTGGCATATCAAAAGAGGAAAATCCTACCCTATTTTCTACACTATTTCAATACTTTTCTATGTGTCTGTGTCTCCCAGGAGAAAGAAGAATGTCACTGTCAGGAAGTATATGATATATGCTGTTAAAATAAAGGATGACTTGGTACAACCTCCTAACATTGGAATTCAGATCGAATTTCCCTTACTGACTTTTTTTTTGTATAGGATGTATATCGTATACAGAACTTATTGATAATTCATTGTGTTTTGCTTTTAGAAACTCTCTAAACATGCAGATAATGACAGAGGATCAATTTGACATAGCTGTACATTTGCATTGCAGTAGATTCATCAAGCGGACTGCAGAATTCTTTCATGATGAGATAATTTTCCTTCAAGTCTTAATACTGTGGAGGTCACATGGTTTGCTGATATTCATGAGGGAGCTGTCACTTTCAGACTTCTAATATCAGTCACTCTTCTATCTATATTTGGCTTATGGATTCAGGAAAGTGTGATAGCAGTTATTAGCTGCTCTCCGAAAATCCTCTTACAAGATAGATTTATTTCCTGATTAATGATGGAAATGATCCCGTATTAATTTCAGTTTTTGATATCAACAATTTTGTGTTAACATCAGTCTTGCTGTGTTCACCTTTCAAATTACTATGATCATTCTAATGATTAAAGGCAATTGTTTGAATTAGACACACTATGTAATTACCAGACAGAGCATTTCTGACATTTCTAACTAAATTTGGGTACATGAGGTCACATCTCCTGGGCCAACAAAAGGTTTTCCTAGAGCAGTATTTTTTGATTATGTGAATCTACGCAAGTTTAAAGCATGTAGAAACAAGGAAATGATATTTCTCATAAGTTCTGCTTACTAAATATTGCCTTCAATAGGTACTTTGGGATTTTAAAATCTTTATTACCTTGAAGTTAGATAAATTATTTGGTCTCTTGTTTGAACTGTCCTATATTTCTAAACTTTTGTTTAAAAATAAGAATAAATTGCTTTTTCTACTTGTCTAGATTAGCTGGGGTTTTGTTGTTGTGGTTTCATTTTGTTTGCTGGTTGGTTTATTTACATGAGTTTCTGTATTCTTGCTGATTGGGTACTTTCTTTATAATCCAGGCTTACTTAAATCCATGAAAACAATTCTAGATCACCCTAAGAGTGTTGAAGTAACAAGGGTGAAATATCTCATTGATTTTATTTCTGTATTTTTAAGTTGTAGTCTTAGATTATTTAAACTTTTTTCATTATTCTCTTGTTCAATGAGAATGGGGACATTTAATTGCAGCATAAGAAAGTGAATGATCCAAGTCACTGACTGAATAATACAATTATTATCTTAATATTTCATACTTCCATGGTCTGATGAAGTAAATCAATGAGGACAACAATTAATTTATCACGAAGTTCTAAAGAAACATTGTGAAATTTACCTTTTAACACTTAATTATCTTTGGTTTTGTCAGCTTTAAGCACTATTTGACAAATTAAAACTTATTTACATTTACAGTGTCACAGGTGATGTAAAGTTTGTCACAGTTAAATTCATGAAAACAACCACTAGCTATCAGTTACCATGTTTTGTCTGATGTCTTAGTTAGAGTTTCTGTTTGCTGTGTCTGATAAAATTTCACCATCCAAAGCAACTTCGAAAGGAAAGGATTTATTTCACTTACACTTCCAGATAATAGCCCTTACTGTGGGAAGTCAGAGCAAGAAATCAAACAGGGCAGGGATCTGGAGGCAGGAGCTGAAGCAGAGACCATGGAGGGGTACTGCTTATTAATTTGTACCCATGATTTGTTAAGCTTGCTTTTATGGCACTCAGATCAACCTACCCAGGAATGACACTGCCCACAGTTAGCTGGACCTTCCACATCAATCAATCAATCAACCAATCAGTCAGTCAGTCAATCAATCAATCAATTAGGAAAATGCACCACAGGCTTGTTCACAAGCCAAACTAATGGGGCAATTTCTCAGTCAAGGTTCCCACTTCTGAAATGACCCTAGCTCGTGTCTAGTTGACATAAAAGTAGTCAACACTGTACAGTAAGGGCTATTATCTGGAAGTGTAAGTGAAATAAATCCTTTCCTTTCTAAGTTGCTTTAGATGGTGAAATTTTATCAGACACAGCAAACAGAAACCCTAACTAAGACATCAGACAAGACATGGTAACTGATAAGTCTATTTATAATATTAGCAAGTCTGAAGCCTACAGCATTAGTAGGTATCACACAGTACATCATCTCTCCCAAATGTGTGTTTCATACTTAAGAGTGAGCCTTTTCTCAATGTCAGCCAAATTAGAGGGATGACTACTATTCTCTGAGTTTGTGTTTCTACTATTAGATGTGGAAGTAAGAACATGCAGAGGACTATTATCCAATATAAACAAAGAACTCAAGAAATTAGATTCCAGAAACCAAATAACTCTATTTAAAAATGGGATACAGAGCTAAACAAAGAATTCTCAACTGGGGAATATCAAATGGCCAAGGACTAAATAAATGTTCAATATACTTAAGATCAGGGAAATGCAAATCAAAACAACCTTGAGATTCCACCTCACACCAGTCAGTATGGCTAAAATAAAAAACTCAAGTGACAGCAGATGCTAGCAAGGATGTGGAGAAACTCCTCCATTACTGGTGTTATTGCAAGCTGGTACAACCACTCTGTAAGTCAGTCTGGCTGTTCCTCAGAAAACTGGACACAGTACTACCTGAGGACCCAGGTGTACCACTCCCAGGCATATACCCAAAATATGTTTCAACATAAAACAAGGACATATGTTCCACTATGTTCATAGCAGCCTTGTTTATAATAGCCAGAAGCTTGGAAAGAACCCAGATGTCCTTCAACAGAGGAATGAATACAGAAAATGTGGTACATTTACACAATGGAGTACTACTCGGCCATCTTGTGAGGCTATGCCAGTGCCTGGCAAACACAGAAGTGGATGCTCATAGTCAGCTATTGGATGTAACACGGGGCCCCCAATGGAGGAACTAGAGAGAGTACCCAAGGAGCTGAAGGGGTCTGCAACCCTATAGGTGGAACAACAATATGAACTAACGAGTAACCCCAAAGCTTGTGTCTCTAGCTGCATATGTAGCAGAAGATGGCCTAGTTGGCCATCATTGGGAAGAGAAGCCCCTTGGTCTTGCAAACTTTATATGCCCCAGTACAGGGGAATGCCAGGGCCAAGAAATGGGAGTGGGTTGGTAGGGAAGCGGGGGGGGGGGAGGGTATAGGGGACTTTTGGGATAGTATTTGAAATGTAAATGAAGAAAATACCTAATAAAAATGGGGAAAAAACCCAACGACTTCATGAAATTCTTAAGCAAATGGAGGGAACTAAAAAATATCATCTTGAGTGAGGTAACCCAGTCACAAAAGAACACACATGGTATGCACTCACTGATAAGTGGATATTAAGGAAAAAGCTCAGAATACCCAAGATCCAATTCACAGACCATATGAAACATCTTCAACAAAATCATAGAAGAAAACTTCTCTAATCTAAAGAATGAGATGGCCATAAATGTACAAGAAGGTACAGAATACCAAATAGATCGGACCAAAAAAAGAAAATACTTTTGTCACATAATAATCAAAACTAAATGCACAGAATAAAGGAAAAATATTAAAAGTTTTAAGGGAATAAAACAAGTAATATATAAAGTTGTACCTATTAGAATTACACCAGACTTCTCAACAGAAACACCAAAAGACAGAAGTAAAGCTTTTGACTCAGAGTAAAAGCTGGAAAAAGTTTTCCAAGCAAATGGTCCCAAGAACAAGCTGGAGTTGCCATTCTAATATATAGTAAAATTGACTTTCAACCAAAAGTTATCAAATGATATAGGGAGGGACACTTCATATTCATCAAAGGAAAAATCCAACAAGAGGAAGCCTCAATTCTGACCATCTATGCCCTAAGTGCAAGGTCACCCACATTCATAAAATAGACTGTTCTAAAGCTCACAACACACATTGGACCTTACACAATAATAGTTGGAGTCTTCAACACCCCACAGTCACTAATAAACATTGAAACAAACTAAACAGAGACATGGTGAAACTAACGGAAGTTGTGGATCAAATGGATTTAACAGATATCTACCAAACATTTCACCTGAAAGCAAGAGAATACACCTTCTTCTCAGCCCCTCATGGAACCTCCTCCAAAATTGACCATATAATCAAACATAAAACAAGCCACAACAGATACAAGAAGGTTGGAACAGGGGCTGGAGAGGTGGTTCAGCGGTTAAGAGCACTGACTGCTCTTCCAGAGGTCCTGAGTTCAATTCCCAGCAACCACATGGTGGCTCACAACCATCTGTAATGGAATCTGATGCCCTCTTATGGTGTGTCTGGAGACAGCTACAGTGTACTCATATACATAAAATAAATGTATCTTTAAATAAGGAGATTGGAATAATACCACGCATTCAATCAAATCACTATAGATTAAGGCTGTTCTTCAATGATAACAAAAATAAAAATAATCAAGGTTTTCTGTTGTCAGTCATAGATGAAAAGTAAGTAAATGAAGAATTGTGACACTCAAATCTATATTCAGAAAACACGCATTTCAGCAAGTTGGTCATTTTTAGTGTGTCTGCACAGTAGCGAATGAGTGTGGCATCAACATTCATCTTTGGTTTTTCTCAATAGGATTACTATGATTGGTTCATAACCCCCGAAATGCTCCCCTCAATATTACCAAAGGACATAATTTCTTTGATAGAAACTGGTCCCTGTATTAGATCAATATGCCTTTATTTTAAAAATTAAAGCTGTTATGAAGAGAATTTTCCATTCAAAAGCAATAAAGGAAAGGTCAAATTTATACTCTTCCTTATTTGAATATATTTTAAATCCTCATGTAGATATAAAAAGAACATGAAAATGACAAACGGATCACACCAGAGAGGACAATTTGGACACAAAATGCTTATTTAGTAAAGACATTGTTTAATATTCACAACCCTTTTTAGAGTCGATTGATTTCTAAATTTCAACCTCAGAAGACAATACCCATCCTCTTACATTACACGCAGTTTATTGGTTCTGCAAATGGAATTGGAAATGATTGCAAAAGGTTCATAAACTTTAATAGATGACAAGCTGGGTTAGCTACTTAGTTTTAGAAGCAAGTAAGAGAATCAGTTTTCAGGATCATAGTAAAGTGTTCTGTTATAAAAAAAAAAATGCTCTTTTGACTTCAAAACCATCCTCACATAAACCTACCCTGCTTGTTTAATGCAATATCCTGATTCTTCTTTGACTGTGTTTCCTAATTGTTGTAATCTGCTGTCAACAATTGCACCTAACTTTAAATTCTCATGATGTAGGGAACTTTCTTATTTCTTTATTATATACTTTATAAATCCTGATAATTAGTATAAATGTAGTGCACTTTATTTTCTTAATCTAAATAGCATCCTTTTTCTTTTTACTTATTCTAAGTTTCTGTCAAAATGACTTGGAAGCTCCTGAAGGGACTGTATTGTGAAAGCATTGAAAATGCAGAATCACTCAGTACTGTCTTTTTCTGGCTTAGCAAAGCATGTATAGGATAAGGAACAAATCAGAGCATAATTTTATCAACAATTTTAGGTATACTCTATTTTAGACAATCACCAGCTCATTTGGTGTATCTTTTAAATTTCGCTAGTTTCTGTTGGTAACCATGTGGCCTGGATTCATTTCAGTCCTATCTCACAACATTGCACCAAAATTTTCAGTTGCTCCATATTTTTTGCTGCACTGCTTTTGTGTATATTCTGTCTAAGAAAACATTCCTTTTAGTTGGCATATATTGAGTGTCACTGTTCATTGCCATTTGGGGCTTTGTATAAAACAGTCTGTGATTAACAACTGTGATGACTGCCTCTCTACTTAGGCTCTTACGATGATCTACTGGCGCAATGATCAACATGCTAATTTGTGCAGCTGGTAATGCTGCTCTAGCCATGTTTTTCCTTGCATGTATTAGGATATCTTAAGTGGTTTAATCTCTGGGATTAGATTGTAAATTTTAACAGAAGGGTAGCATTTTCATGTTAATTTCTATCCTTATTTTCAACTACTCTCCCTCTTGTTACTTGTTTTAAGTCCCGAAAGATGTTTAACATTTTGATACATAAAATATACTTAGACATTTCTCACTACATTTCACTGTATCTTGTTACTTGGATACAACATTAATGTCAGTTCCAGGTGTAAGATAACAGAAAGCTTAGGCTAGAAGGTAAGCATAAAGATGAATTAAAATTGACTGTAAAATATGAATAAATGAATTAATGAATGATTATAAAATAAATATGATTCTATTCTTGATATGTAAAAGTAACATTTATTTGCCAGACATAATTGTTGTCTCAGGGTTACTACTGAATAAACTCAGCCTTTCTAGCTCTTTCTGAACTCTGGCTGGCTGGTTCTACGCAGCTGTTCTGGCTCAATCTCCTCTCCAAACTGACTGATTCGCTTCTCTTGGCTTCTGACTGAATTGTTCTGGTTAACCTCAAATTACAGAGGCAATTTTTCCAATACTTCAGATCCTTCTTATTCTGTGGCTTCATGTGCCTCCAGTGACTTGTAAGTAAACAGACTGTGGCCATCACCTAATGTCTTAAATTGCCAATACCTGTAGCTTTCTCTGCGCATCAGGGGATTTACCAGA
The DNA here is from genome assembly GCF_900095145.1 of Mus pahari. Classification (NCBI taxonomy): domain Eukaryota; kingdom Metazoa; phylum Chordata; class Mammalia; order Rodentia; family Muridae; genus Mus; species Mus pahari. The sequence continues at coordinate 35,568,292 of NC_034591.1, read as the reverse complement.
AGTAGGGAACTTCTTATAACAATTTTTCATATTAAAAGAGCAGAGAATAAGACAGAAAGACATCTGATCTCTCTCTGTTCACTTAAATTGAGATCTGCTGAATTCTTTTTTTTTCTGAATTCTTATTAGACTATTAGAAAGTGAAGGAACTTATTTAAAAACTTTTATTTTCCCATTTTTAGTTGCCATCGGAAAAGAGGAAAGAAATTAAAAGTAAAAACAAAAATAGAAAAAGAAGCACCCTGCTACCTATTGTGTACAGTTAGAAACACAATGAAAGAGTTTCAATTCATCATTAATTGTTATAAATACAAATTTTTGACTGTATATTAGTACACAAAAATTGTCAATACTACAAGGACCGTAACAGAAGTAAATGATTGGAGGACTTCCTTGAAGTTTAGAAAATGGGGCGGAGATACCAAATTTATAGTATGGAGGGCTCTGGGGATGGACTGTATGAATGGACTGTACTGGGCAACACTACAAGTACGAAACTTAAGGACAGTATGCCGTCTGGAAGAAGCCAAACAGAAGAGTTCATTTTATCACTTTTTAATGCTCAGTGCTCGTCATACAAATATCTGCAGACAGAAAGATTAGGAGTTGACAGAGGCTTAGGAGGGTGGAGAAGGTGAGATAAATGCTTATGGGCACAGATCTTCCCCTTGATATAATGAGATGTTTTGAAGCCAAAGAGAGGTTGTGCAACACTGTGGGTGTCCTAGACTCAGTGGAATTAGATGGACCATGCGAAGTGGTTACTTTTAAGCTAATATTATAAATTTTAACCTCGACTTGATTTATTGAAGGGGGGCTGAATTACCTCCTCCTCCTCACCTTATTTTCCCAAGAACAAATTTTCTGCTTGGCTAAATTAAATCATAATTTCTTATATCATGGGTCTCTAATTATATTAAGTATTCACCCAGGAGGCTTCTTTAGTTGGCAATAAGATGCAGGACTTTACAGAGAAAACAGATTAAAAAAAAAACCTTCCAACAACAAAGTGTTTAGTGACAGATACTGACAAGGGTTATGCAAAATCACTTCTAAATATCTCTGTAAGAAGCAGAAAGCAACCAGGCAAGCAAGAAAACAATCAAGTTGTGAGTAAAACTATCAAGGTCTACTAAAACACAGATGGGTGCAAGAAACTTTAAAGCTAATTGTCACCAGTTTTTTAGACAGCAAACCTTTAAAAATAATAAAACATAGTATGATATGTCATAGTGATATGATATAATAAGTAATAACGAACATCCCAAAATTGGTAAAATGAGCAAAGGAAAACAATCACAAGGGAAAGTAGAAGATAGTCTCTGAACTTTTAAAAGAAAATACATGCTGCTTTTTTTTTTAATTAGATATTTTCTTCATTTACATTTCAAATGCTATCCTGAAAGTCCCTTATACCCTCCCCCTGCCCTGCTCCCCAACCCGCCCACTCCTGCTTCCTGGCCCTGTCATTCCTCTGTACTGGGGCATATGATCTTCACAGGACCAAGGGCCTCTCCTCCCATTGATGGGCGACTATGATGGTTTTGTTTTGTTTTGTTTTTTGACCATGATGCTTTTTATGTACAAAAAAAAAATGCATTAGAAATTCAGACAGTTCAATTAAATTCAACATCATTTTATTCGGTATTGAAACCTGTCCTGTCCTGGCATACAGCATCTCATACTACAACATATATTTTAAAAATAATATGGGAAAATGATTATAGCATTTATTTCTCTGCTTTTCAATAATGGCAAGTTTTCCAAGTCCACTTGTGCATGTGTGGTATTGTTTTGATTAAAAGATGAACATTTGGTGGATTTTTATTAAGATGNNTGGTTCGCCTGCAGAGTTCTATTGATAAGCTGATATGATTTTTTTTTTTTTTTTTTTTTTTTGGTACATGAAGGGGGTAAAGAATTTAGCTGCGGTCTATATCTGCTTTTCTTCCTATTCTCAATAGACAGTGTGCAGTGGCACTTTTTGTCCCTGAAAGGGGAGGAAGTACCAGACAAAGCACTTGTGTGCTGTACAAGCTTGAGTATAATACGTCTGTGTATTTAATGTATCCAGGGGACAGACTGATTAGGAGGCGTTCAATACAGTGCATATTTAGTTGAAATGCAGATGACCTGCATTGTGCTCTTGATACGACTGTAAAAGGTCAGGCAGGTTTTGCGTCAAAGAAGTGAGGACATTGATATCAACTTTCTGGTTCACAGCATAATTATTTTTTTCGATACAAATACAAGGGACTAAAGAGATTTGGATAGAGATGTAACAAAGTAGCAGTTTCACTAGTTGTGAATTCTAATGACCTGGAGTTGGGTACTGAGTGTTACCCACTCTGTTTCCACCGCAGACAGGTCACCTGTATTCCATCTAACTTAGTTTCCGACCACACAGGGACTGTTGTATAGTGACATCTTTTAATCATACCTTTTTTTTTATTATTATTAAATTATTATTTCAGTGGACTGTCTTGCAAAGAGGAGCTAAGTTTTTCTCAAAATGTGGTTTGTACACTTCATGCTACTGAATGACTAATAGAAGAATGTTGTCACAATGAGATATCTTACTCCAAAGATCGTTCTTTTGTTGCTAACACAAATAATACATTTATTACCGTGATAAGTAACTGTAAACTCACCATTAGTGCCTTCTGGTCACGTCTAGCCTTCACTAAGAGCAGTCGCATCTCACAATTTATCCATCAATACCTCGTGCACAGGTGGGTCATTTCACACTACTTCTTCTTCTTCTTCTTCTTCTTCTTCTTCTTCTTCTTCTTCTTCTTCTTCTTCTTCTTCTTCTTCTTCTTCTTCTTCTTTCTTTTTTATTATTATTTTCTTTATTTACATTTCAAATGCTATCCCGAAAGTTCCCCATACCCTCCCCCTGCCCCTGCTCCCCTACCCACCCACTCCCACTTCTTGGCCCTGGCCTTCCCCTTTATTTTCCGTGAAACCATCTCCAGTATTAAACCAAGTCAAAAGACAGATCTAGTGTGAAACATGTGTGAAGGCACAAGAGGACACATGAACGCAGGGCCATTAGTGTGACATAAGCTCAGGGAAGCATTGCGAAGATTCACATGTGACACAAGATGATAAACAATGGGGTGGGAAGGACAAGTACTTGGTAAACAGGAGGGAAATGACTAGTGAATGGGCTGGGTGAGAACTGGGAGGACAAACTTTCAATATTCAAGCTCAATTGTTTGTACTTAGATTCTATTTTAGATTGTGTCAAATAACACTTTATCTGCCTAGCTATTGGGAACTGACATTTAATTAGTGAATGACAAGCAAGGAATAGCAAGGCGACTCGAGGAACTTTGGAACAAAGGAGAGTTTTTTTTTTTTTTCTTTGCGGCTTGTGTTTGCACAATTTTGTGTTGCATTTTACTAAGCCTTTATAGCATTCCTGAGAGGAAGATGGGTGACAAGAACTAGTTATACCTTTTCCCTTGTGGCCTTACAAGCGGCAATTGACAATTGGTTTATAGTAAAGTAAAAAGTGCTTGGGTAAATTCTACAACTCTGCTAAAAATTATCTTCTGTATGAATGCTAATAAATTTACTCATCTTTATTATTACAATGAGTCAGCTATAAGCTGACCCTAGGTTGACATAGAAGGCAAAATAATCTTTCCATACTGTATGGTGAGTTCTCTCTCCTCTTGACCTTAGTTTTCTTCCAAAGTATTGCCTTGTTTCTTGATTTTTCTACATTTATTATTTTTTCTATGATTTCTATTTATTCTTTGGGATGATTCATTGAAGGGTCCTACAATGGGAAATAGTGTCTGGATTACAGTTATATTACCATTGAACTACCCACATTGACATATATATATATATATATATATATATATATATATATATATATATATATATAGAGAGAGAGAGAGAGAGAGAGAAGAGAGTTTGTATTTGGGGGATAACTTCTAGCCACGTTTAAAAAAATCTATAGGACACTATAGTACAAGAGAGAAAAATTTCAATGTAGCAGGAAATTGAATCAAGAATAATGTAAGGAAAGCTGTTACTGGATGGTATTTCCTTGTTGTGGTTTGGGGTTGTACCTTTCTCCCATGAAGGAGCTACCCTTTTAAGGAGCAAGGGGCAGTGAGTCACAGCATCATTGAATCAACCAAAATTAAGCCCAGATAATGCACTAAGCACTATACTTGGACAGAGATATCAGGTGGTATTAAAACAAATGAACCCGTCTCTCCTCATGGAGAGTAAATTCCAATGGGAAAGATAGACAGTAGCTATGATAAGTAAGGCTCACGCTAGGTAGACTGCTGATGTAGTCCTAGGAGAACAACAAAACACGGCATGGCATATAAAGTATTCTTGTGATTCCCAGACAGGAAGATTATCTTGTGGTATATGTTACACGAAGCACGGAAAAGAGTCTTCTGGGAGAAGATAATTCAGGTGCTGGAAGCAGTCAATGGCACCAATAAGCTCACAAGGATAAAAGAAAAGACATTTCAGAATAAATAAAGACCCGAAATGGCTTCTTCAACAATTTTGTTGTCAGGTGACATGCTCATCTCCGATACTTCATCATTCTGCCTTTGATTCCCTATCTCCAGAAATAGATTCCTTTGTCAGCTTTGGTGACTCTCTAGCTCTCAGCCAATAACCTTGATTTCCAGGTCTCAGACTTTCTGGTAAATTCTGTCAGGCTGTAATGGGTACCCTTATCCTTATCTTAGATTAGTCCTCTAGATGACAGCAATAGCTTTTCTCGATCGACTCTCACCTTAACCCAGTGGCTCCGCACATCCCTGTATAGCATTATTGAGGTCTATAGACCTGTACAGCCATTGTCACTGTGTTGTGTGGAAAGGCATGCACAGGACACTGGCATTGTTCTTGCTGCCACATGGTGTGGCTCAATATGTGGCTCTTGTATTGGTTCCTTTTCTCGTTGCTGTGACCAAAATGCTTGCCAAGAAGCAGCTTAGTTTTGGTTTGTGTACTGATGGGATGCAGTCTGTAGGAGAGGGGGAAGGCAAGGCCAGTCTGGAGAAGCTCCCAGCAGTGATGTCAGAAGCAGGGTCCTCCTTGATTTTTTTTAGGAACCAGGAACCTGAGAAATATAGATAGTGACCCAGGTTATTCGCTTCAGTGTTTATTTTCCAATTCTTTTATGTAGTGTCTACCTTCTGATTGTTCAACGACCTCTGAAATAGTTATCCAAAGTGGAAACCAAGTGTTAAAACTTGTTCATGAGTGGGAATATTTTATATCCACACCAAAGCATCCTTTTTGAGCTGAAACTCAGTTCTAGCACAGATATGTGGCAGCTATGCAGATGAATGCTCTGCTTTACAATGTAAGAATAATATCATTCTGTTCCAGAAGATTGTAGGCTTTATTATTGTTGCTTTGGTATTCCTACTATGCTAGTCTTAATAGTGTGAGGTGAATTCCATCTTCATACAGACATATATGTGAATATGAAGCCATTAAACAATGATAACTTTTACTTTTGTACCTTTCCATATTTTCCACCATACTTGTGTTGCTTGCACGATTTTCTAACAGAGGTTTCCCTAAGAAACCACTTTTCAGTCTAACTGGATGTCTACATGTTGAAGAATGCAAATAAATCCATAATCATCACCCTGTACAAAAAAAAAAAAAAACTGTGGCCTGTGCATGGAATATGTTCTTCTAGCTGAACTCCCTTGTCTGGTCTCAGTGGGAGAGGATGCACCTAACCTTTCAGAGACTTGATATGTCCTTAGGGGTTCCCTAGGGGTGCCTCCCAACCTCCCAAAGGAGAAGAGGAGGCAATGGGTGAAATTTTTGTGGGGTGGAGACTGGGAGCAGAGTGGGGGCATCATGAGCTAATGAGTGGGATGTTAAGTGAATAAAAAAGAAAGTATTTGTCTTTTAAAAGAGATTTTAGGTACATAAGAGTACATGTGTGACAATGCAAAAATACTTTCTTCTTGTGCCTGGTCATTGTGGTATATTCTTGTAAGCCCAGAATTTGAGATCCTGAGGCAGCAGAATTACCAGAATGAGGCCAGCCTGAGCTACAGAGTGAAGAGCAGCTAAGGAAGGACTAAATAAAAAGAAAGACAAAACCTATGTGTTGAAAATAAATAAATAAATAAATAAATAAATAAATAAATAGACAGACAGACAGACAAACAAACAAACAAATAAATGAAAAGCATAATGGAGTGTTGGCATGTAAGAGTACCAGTAGTTCTTTCAGAGGACCCAAGTTTGTTTCCTAGCATCTAGCTGGTGGCTCACGGTTGTCTGTAAGATCAATGCTAGGGTATTTGTCACATTATTCTGGATTTCCGCAGCAATAAGAATGCATGTGGTAGACATGTACTTTCATGCAGCCAAACACTCATACCCTTAAATTAAAAGTAAGATAAAATATTCGAAAAATACACAAAGGAAGTTATGTAGGTTCTTCGGGAGTTTATATTTTGCATACAAAAGCCAGGGCTATGCTTACTTAACGAGAGAGAAAAACTACTTTAGACCTCCTTGGATACATTTCACTCCTGGCTCTCAATAACTTGCTGAGAGCACTGCTGCTTAAGGAAATAAGCAAAGATCACAGGTGAATTTGCAAATTACTTTGATCTGCAGTAACTGTCACAATGTCATCTCTGCAGAAATGAGAGAGATAACTGAGGATATTTCTTCCATGAGACAAACCTCCTATAAGAAACAGGCCCTGGTTAAAAGATAATTCTGTTTCTACTATTTTAAAAAGTGAAAATTAATAAAAATATCATCTAGCTAATAAAACTTCTTTGAGTCCTTATCATGCGCTAAAATTTTGTTCTAAGAATTCCTGGAATTACTGAAACTTGTAAACTGTCCTGTGGTGTAAATGGCGTGATTGGTTTGATTCTTCAGGTGAAGCACATAATTGGTTACTTTTCCACTATCATGTATTACCATGTAGAGATTGAATTAGAGTTCATTATGATTTAATTTGTAATTTATGAATCGAAGAGGGTAGTAAGCGATAAGTTCTGCAACTTTGAATATTACTGAATGTTGTTGATAAGTTTACTTGTTTGTGGCTGTATGGATGAATTGATATTTCTCTAATTCTGCCTCTGTTATTTTAATATTGTTTATATTCAGAGGAAATTAATGAGGTCCTGGGCATACAGCCCAATATATTAATTTCTGGGCTTCAATGCTGTTACACATTTGAACTGAATTGGACACAACTTCATAAGAAGAAGTTATGATACTTTTTGTAATGCTGGGCAGTATCTATAAATCTTTATATATATAAAGATTTATATATATATTAAGATTTATAGAATATATATACTTATAAAGATATTTATATAGTATATATATATATATATACTTATAAAGATAAGATTTATAGTATATATATATATACTTATAAAATTTGAACCAAACAAGAACAAATAAAAACAAACAAAACAACAACAAAAAACAAAAAACAAAAACCAACAAAGAACAATGGAAACACGGCATGGTTAACTTTTTATTTTCAGATGTGGTAACTGTAATATTCTGTAGGTCAATGAATAGAAGACACTGCATATATTTATTAATGATACCTTTACCGTATGCTTTCTGTATTTTTTTTGTGTTATCCATATGCTGCATTTAAAATTCATCAAAACTGATATGTAAGTGTGTTTGCATGTATATGATGTGTGTGTGTGTGTGTGTGTGTGTGTGTGTGTTAGTCTATGGAAGTGCATGTCTGCACTTACCTCAGTGTCTGTGTACAGTTTCCAGAGCCACCTCAGTTGTTCGTAGAAGCCTCCTACTTTCTGTGAAACCTGGCTCTCTCTTCTGCTCTTCACAAATGCATATGGTAGTTAAGCTGGTTTGGAAACTTCTTGGGATTGTTCTTTCTGTGCTCCACAAACCTCCACACAGACACGGGAATTACAGGTGTGAAATATCGCACCTAGCTTTTAAATGGATTGCATGCATTCAAACTCAGGCCCTTATGTTTGTCTGAAAAACAAACCAACCAACCAAACAAACAAACAAAAAAACCATTGAGCTTTCTCCACATCCTGAAAGTGGTTTTATATAGAAGTTAATCTTATATAAAGGCAAAGTCGGAAAGCTAACCCTGGTGGCCCAGACACAGGGATCTGAGTTGGCAAACTTCAACATCATATGCTATCTAATCTGTTGGGTTCATGAAGGATCTGGTCCTGCAGAACCAAAGCTGCAGAATTTCCATGACACAGGGAAACAACAGGATAACCAAGAAGAATCCCGGTGAGGATCCAGTATCGATAATGTAGCAGAAGACTGATGCCTCGAACCATACCAATGATCCATTGCAATGAACCTTTGCAGGTAAGTATATTTGGACCAAAGGGGGTAACTAAGTGACACACCATGACATACTGCAGTTTCCACAGTGAGAGGCTTTTTATTTTCTATTTTATTTATTTACGTTGTTATTATTCTTATTTTTATTTCCTTTTATGGCATAGGCTGCAAGGGCAAATGGTAGGGATGATTGGAAATGAAGTGCATGATGTGAAATTCACAATCAATACAAAGTAAAAAGAGGTTAAAGAAAGAAATGTAGCTTCTTATTATATAAATAGAGAATGATTATTAAGAAAGTTTCAGAATTGTAGTTTTTGAGCTTTTCTTAAAGTGGCATGGTGGCGCACGCCTTTAATCCCAGCACTCGGGAGGCAGAGGCAGGCGGATTTCTGAGTTCGAGGCCAGCCTGGTCTACAAAGTGAGTTCCAGGACAGCCAGGGCTATACAGAGAAACCCTGTCTCGAAAAACAAACAAACAAAAAAAAAAAAAAGAAAGAAAGAAAGAAAGAAAGAAAGAAAGAAAGAAAGAAAGAAAGAAAGAAAGAAAGAAAGAAAGAAATTTAAGAGTAATGAATATATAAGCCACTTTCTTGACATCTATTATAGGATATTTAAATTCTCTGTTATTTTTGGAGACTTAATTTAGATGATAAAACATTTCTGTATTTGTATTTAATTTATACAAATGTTTTGTCTATATGTATGTGTGTGTAACATGTACATGCCTTGTACCTGTAATGGTCAGAAGAAGGCACTTGATATCCTGGAACTGTAGTTATAGAATGTGTGAGCCAACTGATGGCTGGTGATCAAAGTCTGATCCTACACAGGACCAATTTATCAGCCCAGTAATCTCTCTAGCCTCTTGTGTGAGGATTGTTTTTGCTAAGATGTTTCTGTGTACAAACTTTTCTTTACATGCACTTGGATATAATCCTTTGGAATCCTTCTCTCACAGAGTACAAGCAAGGTAGCCATGTTCTACAGCTGGCTGGAAGGTCCCCTAGTGCCAGAATTAATCCAGAGTTTGCTATAAAAAGACTGACTTTCAGAATTTAGGATATGAATTTTATAAATCTTAGTGATTTCAGTTTTTTCTTCCAAGCCATGCAAGTCCTACTGCAAAATAAACTTTTTCAATTGCATGCACGTGGCTTGATTGGTAGATGCAAATATCTCTTTGTTTATATACAGTGTTTATAATGTGTTAGTAGAGTTTTGTTGTCTTCCACTTATTGAGTATGATTAATAGTTTTCAAGCTCTTTTGTTACTGGGGATGTTTATACCCTGGTGATAAAATAAACACATGTGCCTAGTTTAGAAAAAAGCCACTGGTCACATACTTTAAAATTGAACTACTCCTAGAAACATCTTGTAAAAACATTCATTATTCTTCATAGATTGAGCTTGAATGTTCCCGTCCTTACAGAGTGGGAATTACTCATTCAACCTGTCTATTCAGCAAGCTGAGGGATCTGTACGTCACACAGTGCTAATGTGGTATTCAAATTTGCCTTTCTAAACCATACCCTATTAGAGAGATCTTGTGTTTCAGTGTATATTGGGACTTCTTCCAAAATGAATGAAAATAAATGACCAGTAATAATTAGCATTCTGAAACAGAATTTGCAGCAAGGCAAATAGTCTGGCTTCGGTGACTGCAAACCACACTTTGCAGACTTCATTTTGGTCATTATTAACATGGAGTCTAGTTAACAGCATTTTATATAAGAGTTCTAGACAGGAAGAGAATGTGAGAGAAGACTGTTATTTCTAGTCCTAGGACTGGCTAGTCCTTGGTCTACAATGGTAATTTTAAAGGCATACACTAGTCTGACATTTTATTTTCCCACTTCACTCTTAACCTTTCCTGCATATTACAGGTCCCAGAGTAGTGGGTTTGACTAGCCAGTTGCCAGCAGGAGGAAGTGATGTGTTTCTGTGGTGGACCACCTAGGCTGATACAAAACTGAGGGTTTATAGCAACGATTCGAGTACAAGTGAGCCTGAGCCTGCTCAGGTGAAACGTTGGCACATTATAGAAGACAAAAAAGAATTTCATCATGTTCTGGCTTAGAACAAATTGCTGAGGACTCTCTAACACACAGAATCCATGATTATAGAGTATCAATAGGACAGGGACAAGTCAAGTACAGATGACTGCATTTGGGAACTTGCTACTCTGCAACATTTTCTCTTACTCAGATGCCCGAGAGGCATCTGTGATGAAGGAGTTGTACTAAAGTGTGAGAAACCTGAGAAACAAGAAAGATTTTGATAATTATTGAACCTTGTCAATCCCTTCTTTTGTTATGTAATTCTAAACTAGATTAGGAGTCCTTCTTTACTAAACACCAGGCAGGGGTTGGTGAGGGAGGCATAATGATGAGACAAAAGTACAGACAGAAGTAAAGAAATAGGTGACCTCACTTCATCTATGTTCTTTCCACATCGTTTTGTAAGAAGTGGGATATTTATTTACCTCTTCAATAGACTTCTAGGTCAGTCAGACAACATGCTACAGCTTTGGTGGCTTATAATATTCAGGGACTGGCTAGGTTGGTGAGAGTTGAACATTTTCTACTTGTCACGCAAACCATCCTTGTTATTCTGTCTTCATATGACTCTCTCTTTATAGGTGTACATTCTGGACTATCATTCTTGTGGTGGTTTGAATATGCTTGGCCCATGGAAAGTGGCACTGTTACAAAGTGTGACTTTGTTGGAAGAAATGTGACACTGGGGAGGTAGACTTTGAGATCCTATGATCAGGCTCTTCCCCATGCAGAAGAGAACTTCCCTTCTCTTGACTGCCTTTGGAAGAGAGTCTCCTTTTGACTGGCTTCTGATCAAGATATAGAACTCTTGGCTCCTCCAGCACCATGACTGCCTACAGGTTGCCATGTCATGTTATCTCTTCACAGCAATGGAAACCCTAACTAAGACAATCCTTAACTATGTATAAGACTTATTTTACTGGAACATTATTTAATCATAATTATTTCCTCAGAGTTCTTGTATCCAACTGTAGAAATATTAACTAGGGCTTTAACACATGAATGTTGAGACTATACAATTCAGTCAGTCATGTGCACATTATTATATTAGCTATACAAAGATGAGTATCTAATCTATTCTTTTATGCATGGTGATTCACACAAACTAAATGTTTAATAAATGATAACTAGTTACCAAAGAAAGTAATATAATTATAAAGTATAATACAATATAGGTAATTAATGGCACATATTTTGATATAGTGGGTTAAAGCCCTGTTTTACCTATTATACAAACCTAGTTTCTATATCTGTATGTCAATGCAATAATAATGCCTCCTTTTTGAAATGTTAAAAGATTAAATGAGTGTCCAATAAATGATTAACTCCCTCTCAATGTTAATTCTGATCAATATTTAACTGTATTCTCTTCATTTAGCCTATTTTCATTTGCCTAACAGCCACAGTCCCACCTTTCTGGTGTGATAAGCAGGACCAGAGCATGCTGGGAAAGTATTCTCTTGGGCTTGTTTCTGTGTGCTTGGTGGTGATATTTTGGCCCTCATGATAGTAATATTTTTAGTGTTTTCAGGAAAAGTTAGGCTAAATTAATTTTAGAACTGACCCACTTACATATTGTTTCCTTTACTTTAGAACACGACAGCTGAACAGCTAACTTAGACAATTTACAAACTTTATTATGGCTTATATGGGGCAAGCGACTCTAGAAATAGGACCAAGTGGCCCAAGAGCAAGCAGTTGCTTAATAGATTCAAAACCAGTTCTTCTTCCTGAGGTTCAGAAGTTTGGAGGGTGAGAACGAATGTTCTATTCTATTTGATGTGTGTACAACTGTGTGTATGTGTATGTGTGTGTGTGTGTGTTTGTGTAAGAGAGAGAGAGAAAGAGAAAGAGAGTATATCAAATAGTCAAATAAATAAACAGAATTAGGTCAACTTTCAATTAAGCTGAACTATTGTCACTTGCTAAATTTAGATTATTAAACTTGGATTAGTTTACAAGCTCTAGCAAAAATTCATTATTAGGGCTGGAGAGATGACTCGGTGATTAAGAACACTTGCTGCTTTCATGAGGAATTTAGGTCTTACTGCAGGAAATGCTATTATTATTATTATTATTATTATTATTATTATTATTATTGTTGTTGTTGTTGTTGTTATTTTAGCCATCTGTAATTCCAGTGCTAGGGAATATGATGGTCTCTTCTTGCCTCCACAGGCACCAGGCACTCATATGGAACACATAAATACTTTAATGCAGACACTCATATACATAAAGTAAAAATAAATAATTCTTTATAAAAAATAACTAACTAACTAAATAAATAAATAGAATATTAACCTAAACAACGAAACTACTTTGAACTAAAATAACTTTTTCTCAACTCTAATGAGCTTTATTTTGAACCTTCAAATATCTTTTTAATCACTCAATACATTATAGTTTCTTGGCTTCTTCCATTCTCATTTTCATTCTCATTTTTGGACTCAAAACTCATCTTTCTCAGTATCTCTTGCAATTTCACATATGGAGCCACAAAGCAGATGCTAGAAAAACACTAATTAAATATGCTGAATTACCGTCTATGATAATTAAATCATCTCCATCTTCCTTTTATGTAACATTCTCTTAATGCATCTTTTTCTAAGGAGGTCAACTCCAGATTAAATTTTCTCAAATAGTCTCTAGGGAGATCTCTTTTTGTAGTTGGCATAAGAATAAAACCTAGTTGATACTCTGGCCTTTACCTATCCAGATAGATCAGGCAGAAAACCAAACAAATTAAAACTAAAAATGTTACCAAGCATTACTTAAATATGTGCTCATATATGAAGATTTGGAGCCAGGAGCATCAGATGAGAGAACCTGCAATTTGTGTCTTCCTTGGTCAGGTTTACCTCACTCAATGTGTTCTTTGCTTGTTCTATTCACTTACCCACAAAGTTAAATGATGTTACTTGCATTTACGGGAGAACAGCCATGCATGGTGTGTATGTAGCATACTTTTATTATGCATTTGTCAGTTGAAGAACATTTAGCTTGTTTCCATTTCCTAGCTATTAATAATAGGGAAACATGGAACATGGTTGAGTAAGTTTCTACCCAGTAGGATGTTAAGTTCATTGGGAGTACACCAAGGAATGGTTACAGCCAGGAAATATAATAGATATAGTTTTAAATTTTTAAGGAATTCTCTATACTGACTTCCATGGTGGCTGTACTGGTTTGAAATCCTATCAATTATTATTACTTAAACAGTTCAGCACAACTGTTATTTATGCAAGTAATTCAGCATAACTGTTATGTATGCAAGTTTACATAATTTTTCTTATGTTAAATAATTTGTGATGTAGTTATATGTAATCGACCATATCCAAATGAATCATGGCCGATGATGGGATGGATCCCTGGGTAGGGTAGTCTCTGGATAGTCCATCCTTTCATCTTAGCTCCAAACTTTGTCTCTGTAACTCCTTTCATGGGTATTTTGTACCCTAAACTAAGGAGGAATGAAGTATACACACGTTGGTCTTCCTTCTTGGTTTTCTTGTGTTTTGCAAATTGTATCTTGGGTATTCTAAGTTTCTGGACTAATATCCACTTATTAGTGTATGCATATCTAGCGACTTCTTTTGTGATTGGGTTACCTTACTAAGGATGATATCCTCCAGATACATCCATTTGCCCAAGAATTTCATAAATTCATTGTTTCTAATAGCTGAGTAGCACTCCATTGTGTAAATGTACCACAGTTTCTGTATCCATTCCTCTATTGAGGGACATCTGGGTTCTATCCAGCTTCTGACTATTATGAAAAAGGCTGCTATNAACATAGTAGAGCATGTGTCCTTATTACCAGTTCGAACATCTTCCGGGTATATGCCCAGGAGAGGTATTGCTGGATCTTCNNGTAGTANTATGTCCNATTTTCTGAGGAACCTCCAGACTGATTTCCTAAGTGGTTGTACAAGCTTACAATCCCACCAGCAATGGAGGAGTGGTCCTCTTTCTCCACATCCTCGCCAGTATCTGCTGTCACCTGAATTTTTAATCTTAACCATTCTGACTATTGTGAGATGGAATCTCAAGGTTGTTTTGATTTGCATTTCCCTGGTGATTAAGGATGTTGAACTTTTTTTTTTTTTTAGGTGTTTCTCAGCCATTCTGTATTCCTCAATTGAGAACTCTTTGTTTAGTTCTGTACCCCATTTTTAATGGGATTATTTGAATTTCTGGAGTACAGCTTCTTGAGCTCTTTGTATATATGGCATATTAGTTCTCTATCCGTTTTTTAAATTATTAAATATAATGTTATACCCATATTTGATGAATTTACTCAATGTAATATCAAATAATCTTAAGATGTTAGTTCACCATATCCACTATAGAATTCAGTTTGACTGCTATGTTAGATTGTGGGATTCTCTTCATTCTCTTTCCCAAGTTTCCACTGCATTTAAGATGATTATAATATCCTTCAGAGCTGCTTTAGACTTTAAGTTCATCATAAATAAATGTAATATTTTTGAAAGTTGGACAGTTTTGATGTTTATTTTTATGTGCTTAGAAATTGTTATATTTCTATACTCCAGGGAAACGTTTGAGGCTGAGGGTTGCTGGACCATGAACATATTTATGCCCCTCATGCAAACCCCAGAGAGCACATCCTTCTTGCAGTATACTTGGTGAATGAGTTGAATCAGTAGTGTAGTCTACAGTGACACTATCACAGTATGAGAATGGGCTGAATGCTGCGTTATCTCCTTAACGTTTTGGAGATGTCCACAGAGACAAGGAACTACTTTCTTCAGCAAGTGGTCTCCACACATGCTACCCTACTAATGGCTGATGGAAATTTAAAAGTAATATGATATTTCATAGCAATCAAAGCAACAAATAATGTGATTGTACATTTAAGAATTATTTATTGGCAAATAATATTTCCATGTCAAAAAGTTATAAGGATATGGTTTTTATAAAATTCATAAATATAGCAAATAACAATGGTAATTTAGGAATGACCTATTTTTACTTCAACTTCCTTTATAGGAAATAGCATTGTTTCAGTTGACCATATTTTGAACGAGAAATAATGTTGTCATCTGTTAATATAAAACACACAGGCCCAAAGTGGGATCTAGCTCAAGGGTAGGTCCCAAGGTCTGATTTCTGGACATATCTTAACCTTGCTTATTTTTTCTAAATTGAAGAGACATTATGTGTGACAATACTCTGGTTGGATTTGGTCTTAAAATTAATTTATGTTCCTTTCTATCTAACTAAAGGTAAGTTACAAAAGAAGACATTCAGGTTTCTAACATTTTGCTAAATAGTGACTATGGTCAAAACACTTGAATCACATTTGTACTTAGTAATAGGGTTGACCAGATATCTGAGTATGGAGCACATTTTCACAAATGCTGCTCTAGAGAATGCTTTAAGTATGCCTACATATTTATTGGAATTTTTTGGCTATTTGTAATGAACACTATGTAAAAATACTTACCTAATACTTTTTTCATGTAGACTGAAATATTTAGCACTGATGATGATTAAAATATTTAGAAATAAGTTCATATCAACAGAAAATAAGAACCTATGGTTGAAAAACAGATGTATTGAAAATTAAAATGGCCCCTCACCTACAAATCTGATTGCAGTTTCAAGCTGTTTTCACTGGAATTTAGAGGTCTGGTCAGGTGGGGCGTGGGAACATTCTCTTGGCAACAGGGAGTGTGTGGAGGAGGTATGGGACATGGAACAGTTGGAGGGGGGAAGGGAAGGGAAATTAAACTCTGAAGTATAAAAAAAGAAAAGAAAAGAAAAGAAAATTGCTACTACTACTACTACTACTACTACTATTAAAATAGATGAAATTAGAAGACCACAGTTCACTTCTACCAAGGAGCTAAAGGGGTCTGCAACCCTATAGGAGGAAAAACAATATGAACTAACCAGGACCCCCCAGAGCTTGTGTCTCTAGTTACATATGTAGCAGAGGATGGCCTAGTTGGCCATCAATGGGAAGAGAGGCCCTTGGTATTGAGAAGATCATATGCCCCAGTACAGGGGAATGCCAGGGCCAGGAAGCGGGAGTGGGTGGGTTGGGGAGCAGGTGGGGGGAGGGTATAGGGGGCTTTGGGGATAGCATTTGAAAAGTAAACGAAGAAATATCTAATAAAAATGCCTTAGAAAAGAATCAGTATCTCCTTCACCCCTGATCACCCTCAGAAAAGTAATATCTCATAAGCTCTCAATTTCATGTTTTTTATACCTCTTTAAAACATAAGACTGGGCTGGAAAGATGGCTTAGCAGATCAAAGCTTTTGCTATCATGCCTGATGATTGAGTCCCACCTGGAGTCCACATGGTGAAAGCAGAAAGCTAACCCCCACAAGCTGTCCTTTGACCTACATATATTTGTCCTGCCACCCACACATTGACGAGCATACACATACATAATAAAAAATATTTAAACATAGAAAATGTAAAATAAACCTATTCCTTTATTTTAAATTTTAAATTTTGCTTATTAGTATTGCGTGCATGATGAATATGCATGAGAAAGCCATGCTCATATACTACACCAAGCTGGCTCTCAGCCATCTCTCTGGCCCTTATACTAGCTCTTCATTTCTATTTTCTTGTTTTGCATAATTCTTTAAATGCTTCTTCAGGCAAGTGAACGAATACTTACAGGGTTGAATGATAACCCAAGCCACTTGATCCCCAGTATCCACTTTGCTCTAAATTTAGGCCTGTCTTGCTTTTTGGTCCTTCTGTTCCAGTCTTGTCTTTGTTCATAGGAGGAATTTAGAACTCTACACAAAGAGCTTACAGCGAGTCCATACATGAAGCATGCCTGCCACATGCTGGGCAGATAGAATCCACTGTAATTATTCTGATTTTGTAAGGGCTGAAACTCAGATGCAGAAAAGTCAAGCCATTTGTGAGAAGCCACATATAAGCAAGCATTCTCTGAGATGGAGATAGAAACCTTTAATCAAGAAGAGGTTAAAATGTCAGGATTCCAAATCTGAAATAGATGGTCTGAAATGGAAGTTTCTCAGGAGAGAATAATTAAAGGAGTTGACGCCTCATTGTCTTTAACGATATTCCTCACGGTTCCATCAAACCATTGAATAGATAAGAGGTGAGCAGTAAGTTTCAAGCTGATCTTTTATGTGGCAAGATAATTTAGACACAAAGCCCACAGGGGTGATGTGTAAAGAAAATTCACCTGTCTGGCAGCCATGTTTCAGATCTTAGCATCAGGTGAACAAAAGAACCCACATGATGACTGTAATCCAGTTTTCTTTTACAGAATTTGCTGTGTGGAACCACAGACCTCGTGTGTCGTATAATGTGTGGGTTTGAGTCTTAGGAACAGACTGATATACTACTCCTGAATTTTAGAGTAGATAAACAATCTGCATTCATATTCACCTGTGCTCAGAATGCTTAACCTGTAATGTCATACGATGGTCAATACCTGTTTAAAGGGCAGAAGTAAATGGGACAAACAGCCTCAGACAAAATTGTAGACAATTACTGTCATATCTGGGAAGTTCTGCATGGGAAAACCTACACAGTTTCTCTTCTTCATTGATTCAGTTCTATCAACCTCCTGGCAAAAAAAATAAAAAGGTATGCTGTTGCTAAATTTAAAATCTTTACTACTCAATAGAAGCGGTACCTCTTTACCACATCTCTAATGGTTCTAATTTCAAAAATGCCAGTTTTAAAAGACTGGTTCTCTCATATCTCCATACTTCATATAAAAATATACTAGAAAATTATGTAAAGTTTGTCCACTTGTGTGTGGATTATAACTTTGCCTTCTCCTTTAAAGTTTTGAAATGCTAATGCAAAACAATGTAGCTATACCCAATGGAGAACATATCGTGAGATATGAACCTCATTTGTTAGAAGTCTTGGATGGCTGTTAATAAAGTCTTACTATTGCTCTTGGCTAAGCTCTAGAACTCAGCAGTAAGAGCCTTCTGCTGAACACAACACATGTTCAAGTCCAAGAACATCAAGAAATCAAGCTGATCCCGTAATAGAAGCTTTATTAGCTTACATAGTCTTGGAGTAATTTAGCAAGCTGTTAGATTAACAAAAAGAATTAATCAGCCATCTTAGCCAGCAATGGAGCCTATAAACTATTGTAACAACCAGCCCGGCAAGGTATGCTTACTAATGGAATCGTGGCAAGCATGTCCAGGGACCAACCAACCAAATTCTGGTTGAATTGAAGGCCCACCACACTGAATGAAATACATACCTGACCTATTGTGAGGCAGAACATGAGCCCTGTCAGAGAAACTACTACTATTATTCCGCTAAACTGGCATATAGTTAAACCAATTCTTAGTTATTTATCATGATACCAATAAGGCCTCAACACCAATCAGAGACGCTTCTGTCTATAGGAGACGATGAATAATACTGAGACTTAACTGACCAAGGTACAAAAAAAAAAAAAAAAAAAAAAAATAGAAGACTACAGAAAATCTCCAGTTCGAAATGTAATAAAACAGATTTCCCTACACACATAACCTCCAAAGTTTCAGAGATAATTGTAGAGTAGGAGACAGAAAAAATGGAGGTGTCAGAGGTGGTAGATTACTTCAAGAAAACATATATTGACACAGCAGGGTAGGTGAACATATGAACTCACAGTGATTGTGACATCATACACAGGACCTATGCAAGACTAAACCAGACCTAACCTCAATGCAGGGAAAGGATATGGGTATAAATTTTCATCACCATCCAATAAGTTGTCATAAATATTTAGCCGCTGGAAGTGGGAAGGCCCATTTTCTCTGAAAGAGAAACCTCTGATAATTCAGCCAAATTCCAGTGGATTTGAGCAGTGAAAACTATCATTGATGAGAAAAGAAGGGAAAAAAATACACAATTGGGTTAGAAGAAAAGTGGGGTGAGTCTGGGAAGAGTTTATGGAGGGAAGGTGATATTATTAAAACACATTATTATAAACTCATATATAAGTATTATATATAAATATATATATAAAACTTTTAAATCTTATTTTTGTTTTCTTTTAAATTTTATCTTATTTTTAAAGTATTTACAAAATAATATATTTCTTTTTAAATTTATTTTAGTCTTTGAAAATTTCATGTGTGTATAAATAACTTGTTCATATCTGATCTAAATCTCCCCTACATCCCAGACTTAGTACTTATCCTTCCTAACTTCACCATTTCCTCCTCCTTTTCTTTTTTATAATCTATTGAGTTCAATTGATGTTACCTATATGTGCATGAATATGGAACTACTGGAGAATCACTGGATGTTTTCTTTGTCCAGGAATGTTATAATATCTTTGCAGATGATATATCAAATAATTATTTAATTAATGTATATTAATTGATAGATAGATCTAAAATTGGGTATCCTTAATGGATGGACCATACTTTTCTCAGGAAAAAAAAAAAGACCATGAGATAACTTCCTATGGTTACTTGTTTAGTGAGGTCCCCCAAAATAATTGCAAACTATTTCTATTGCTATTGGTTGCTCTTCATAGCTAGATGGTAATATCTTTTGCTGAAGATACAACATAAATTTCAGAGCACAGAGAAATGAAGCTGTATCTGACATGGAAATGTCCTTTTGGTTTGGTTCGATTTCACATTGATAGAAGTTATATGCAGGTCTCCGAAAGAGAAAAGTTAACAATTGGATTTACCCAACAATGAACCCTGCATGACAAATACTGACTTGTCAAACAAAGTACTTCTACTGACTGAACTGTGGCATAATTGTTATGAAGGTAGCCAGCCACTCTCTGATTGTATTTGAGGCCTGTACTATAGGAAGAAATTGATGATGGATATTGCAACCTGGTTAAAAGTTCATGGGAGAAGAGTTCATTAGCTCTAGAGTACAAACTCTAATTGTTTTTATTTCTAAATTGCTTTCAGAATACCAACGTTTATTTCCATAAATTAGTGCCCTGTCCACCTTGGACAAAGAGTCTTCTTTTTGAAATGGTCAGCAGTCAATGAGGAGAGCCACACGTGGTCAAAATGATAACAAGTGTCTGCTGAGTGATCAGCCTCAAATATGGCAATCATATCAACTCTGCCTATTAAGCTTCTGGCAATATCATAGAAGAGGGGTCAGAAACCACATGAGAAAGAAATAAGACAAGTGCTGTAAAATGCTATCTTCTAGACATGATAGGGACCTTCCTACATCTGTGTATTCAGCAGCTATGGTTATCTACACGGGGCATATACAAGATGTAGCCAGTCCACACTCTAACATAGATGATAAAAGGACTCCTGAGGTTCTACTCATAAGTAGAAGATATTTTACAACTGAAATCAATTGGGTCAGAGAGAGTCATCTTTTGTTAGGAGTGTAGCTGGCGGCTGATTTCCATGCTCCTGTGGACAGTCCCACATCCACGCATATACAAGTAGTGCTATTTGAATTCAATGGCTTATAAATAAGAAGAAGAAATAAAGAAAGTAGGATGGAGTGAGTATTGGAAGGGTTCAGGGTGAAGGTGGGTTTTCAGTTGCATGTAATCAAGAGATTTCATATGCATATATGAAGCTTTTAAAGAAGAAATCAAAATTCAAAATGAGAAAGTAAAACTCCACATGAAATCCTACTACTTTGCAAGCTATTCTGGAAACAAAAATTAACATTAAAAAATAAACATAAAGGTAAAATAAACCCTGTTTAGTTGTTATTTTAAGGGGTTGTTTGAAAATATAGGGAAATATTTTTAGTAGAAAAATCTCCTTATGGGAATGAACAGTGCAATAGTGGCATCAACATTGCTGTAGGGTTCTTTTGTCAGCAGGGGAATTATTGGACATTCTTCTTGACTAGGAATACATAAGATCACTCCGTAGTTGCTGTGATGAGAGCTTCAGTACCACATTCTGGTCACTTGCTTGACTCTCAGACTTGCACTTCATTGGTCATGTCAGCCCTAAGGGCAGGTATGATAAAAATATCTAACAAAAAACAAGGTCTAACTGCAACAAGATATCTTTGGGAATGAATTTGAAAATATTTCAATGTATTAATTTTTCTTCAAGTAAGTAAGGTGAGAAACTACTGGATTATGAGACAGTTTACCAATCGCTAACTTTGATACTACAAAAGAAAGAAGGAGGAGGAGGAAAAGGAGAAAAAACGTAAAAAACAACGAAAGAACAAAAAAGAAAAAGAAAAGAAAACCAACAAAACAAAACAAACAAAGCTGCCTCCCTTGGCTTATCCTGAAAACTTTCTTTGCATTGAAATAAGGAGGATCTGAAAGTTCCCTAGCCTTTTGGTTTGGAAGTGTTCTACATAAATTGCAGATCTGGACTCCAAAAAGAGGTACTGCAATTGAATGTGGGAGTTGAGAAATATTTGGTAACAGCAAAAGGTTTCTTAAGTTCTATGACCAAAAAGTAATTCTAAATCAAACATAGGGGAGTTTCTGGCATAATCCTTCTTTGTTGCATACCATTGCGCCTCTGCATTCACACAGGATATTAATGAATCTTACCAGAAATCCTTCACTCAGAATCAAGGTGGTTGCATGCTATGGAACGTCATGTATTTGTGGTATATAGTAAGTTTGCTCCTCTAGGAGGAGAGCAATTGTCCTAATGTGCAAAATAAAGACATTTACTATCTTCTTGCTGCATTTCTCAGGAAGAAACTACAGATAACTAGAAATTAGTTTATTGTTGGTCTGTCTGTTTTATGTTAATATTTTTATTTTAGAATTTAATGTTTGAATTGCTGGCTAAAGTTTCATTAAAATGGTAAGTACACCTTGGCTTGAGATGAGGATAGAATTTCCAATAACTATAAACCCTATACACATTTCTAACACTGTATACTAACTCAACACATACCCAACACTGATAGTCATATGGTCCAGTTGTTCACCAAAGGCATGATAAAGATGCTCATTTTCCTAAAGTGTCATTTTGTCAGCTACATGTAAATCGTTATGTACAAGTAAAGAGGTACAATCATCATATTGCTGCCTAAATTTGCTCTCATATAAGTACCTAGGTACTGTTACATCACACATATCTACCAAAGTTGCTCTGTAATAATGTTTCCTTGTGCCGGATGATCTGTTAAGATATGCACCTACCAAAGGTCATTGAAAATTTCCTCCTTTTTGAAATGGTAATGTCTCTAATGTGCCATTGTATGTTGGAAGCATGTGATATGCTTTTTGGTTTTGATTTCATAGGGGGTTCCAGTTAAGAGACTGCCATGAGTCTCCAAGACTTTGAGTTTGGACCTTGAAACTGTATTGAGACTGTGATAGATTATAGGAACTTTTGAAGCTGGACTGAGTGCAATTTTTTTTTTTTGCATTATGATATAGATGCAAGCCTGTGGAGGCCAGGGAGTGGGATATGGTGGTTCGAATAGGAATGGGCCCCATGGGCTTATATATTTCAATGGTTAGTCACCAGGGAATAGCACTATTTCTTTCTTTCTTTTTCTCTACCTACAGATCAGGAGGTAACTCTCAACTACTTCTTGAGCTCCATGTCTTCTATGCCTATTGTGTTCCCCACCACGATGTTAGTGGACTAAGCCTCTGAAACTGTAATCAAGTCCTCAATTAAATGCTTTCACTTATAAAAGAAAAAAAGAGAGAAAGAAAGAAAGAAAGAAAGAAAGAAAGAAAGAAAGAAAGAAAGAAAGAAAGAAAGAAAGACATGAAAGAGAGAGAGAGAGAAAGAGAGAGAGAGAAGGAAGAAAGGAAGGAAAGAAGGAAGGAAGGAAAGAAAGAGAGAAAGAAAGAGAAAGAAAGAAAGAAAGAAAGAAAGAAGGAAAGAAAGAAAGAAAGAAAGAAAGAAAGAAAGAAAGAAAGAAAGAAAGAAAGAAAGAAAGAAAAGAAAGAGTATTCGGGTGAAGAGGTTGTATTCTAGTAGACCATATCTGCTAATAACAGCACATGTTTGGAGTCGTGGAAAATACAATATTAATATCCAACCATTTGAGTGACAACCATCACTTCATTGTATCTGAAAGTAAATGATAAATTAATTTAAATAGTTTTTCGATAATTTATTTCTTTATTTACTTTGCATCCCAATCACAGCCCTGTCCCTTCTCTCCTCCCAGTCTTCTCCCCCTTAACTGCTCCACTTCTTCTCAGAGGAGAGAAAGCCCCCTTTGGTACCATTCTACACTGGGATATCAAGTCCCAGCGGAATTAGGCACATTCTCTCCCACTGAGGTCCAATCAGACAGTACAGGTAGGGGAAGGAGACCCAATGGGCAGACAACAGATCCATAGACAGCCCCTGCTCTAGTTGTTAGGGGATCCACATGAATACCAAGCTACACATCTGCTACAAATGCATAGGGAACCTTTGGCTAGTGGTTCAGTGATCCAGTCTCTGTGAGCCCCCATGGGCCCAGTTTGGTTGTCTCTTCTGTATGCCTTCTTGTTGTATTATTGACCCCTCCAGCTCAGTTATACACCCTGCTCTTCTACAAGACTCTATAAGCTCTGCCTGAAGTTTGGCTGTAGGTATTTACATCTATTGCTGGGTGAAGACTCTCAGGAGACACATATGCTAAGTTTCTGCCTGCAAGCATATCAGAGTATATTTGAGTCATTTCTACACCAGTTTGAAAGTAGTAGCAATGCCTCATAGCACTGACTGGACTGATGCTTCTTCTGATACTATTGTTATTGCCAGTTTCATTGTTATACAGATTATACGATAAGATCACAACAATATTTGCTATGGCAGTCTGGTGTAGGCCAATCTGATGCATATTTCATGTATGCAAAAGACCTAAATTGCATGAGCAAAGCAATCAAGTAAAATTAAAAAAAACCAGAACATTCCCAGAAGAAGGATAACCAAGCAGGACCAAGCAGGAGTTATAGACATTCCACTGCTTTTCCTGTGATAGACTATAGTCTCCTCACGCCAGAGAGATTTCACAGTCACCTCTTTAATATGTGACAGTTCTCATACGAGTATCAGAATGTATTCTAAAATATCCTAAAACTGAGGCTTGGTAAATGAACAATACTACCTGTGCCAAAAGGTCTGCATGCCTTTTGAAAACATAGGCACAATTTCAAGTACAGCTTCAGTAACCATGTAATAAAGTTTGTGGGGCACAGAGTCAGAATTACAAAATTAAACAGGACCTCAGAGATCAACTATTTTATAAAGGAGATTTTGTTATAATGAGACAGCATATGTAGAAATCACATACTCATTCTGAGGGAGCTGTGTTAAGAAAGTTTATGTTTAACCTTTCAGAGGGAATTATGAAATAAAATTAATTTATATTCCAGAAATATCTAAAGGAGAGCATTGGAAAGTTGTCTCCTGCAGCTCCTTGCTTTTTAGATGGCTGGGCACTACTTGTGTTTATAGAGTTGTTTGGATAGGAGGTAGGAATCGACTTGACTTCTTCATGGGTGGCTTTTTGTTGGTAGGAACTGAAATGTTAGAATTGGTAGACTTCATTAGAGTATAGCTTATTGATTGGGAAGTGATTCTTGAAAATGATGTCCCTTTATTTGTTCAAGGATAAATAGAGCACTATAATTTACCATCCTTTAAAACAAAGCTGCCCACAGAAATTTCAGTGCGTGGGGAGGGGAATGCTGCAAAAGCAATAACATAAAATGTGGATTTGAATATGTGGTGTTTTACACAAGTTTAAGGCATTGCTTGGTTTCATTATTAACTTTGGTATACTCTCCTACTAATTCAGCATTTGTGGTGTGTTAGTGTGATGGTTTCTATATGCTCGGCCCAGGGAGTGGTACTATTAGAAGGTGTGGCCGTGTAGGAGTGGATGTGTCACTGTGGGTGTGGGCTTTAAGACCCTCATCCTAGTTGCCTGGAAGTCAGTATTCTGCTAGCAGTCTTCAGATGAAGATGTAGAACTCTCAGCTCCTCCTGCCCCATGCCTGCCTGGATGCTGACATGTTTCCCTTGATGACAATAGACTGAACCTCTGAACCTGTAAGTCAACCCCAATTAAATGTTGTCCTTCTAAGAGTTGCCTTGGTCATGGTGCCTGTTCACAGCAGTAAAACCCTAACTAAGACAGTTACTTTGCTTAGATTTTCAGTGTTGTTATTCAGAGAAGTACTATCATCATTTGTGTTTCTCACCTACTTAAAGAAAATGACAATCCTGAAAACGCAGTTTCTCAAAGTTGCAAGGGTTGTGCCCCATGTAAGAACCACAGTTTGGAAAGAATTGTATTGACTTGAAGGATCTTTTAATAATAAGTTTCCTTTCACAGTGGATTTTCATTTAATGGGATTTTTGTATAAGAATGTATATGGATCAGCTGATGGCTGGTGTGTGTTAACTCTGAGGTTAATGCTGTCCTTTTATTGACTAGATGGGAAGGCATTAGAGTACTTTGCCTCCCTGTCTATGCTATGTGCACCTTTATTATTTGTTTGTTTGTTTATTTTAAAGGAGTGGCTAGGAGTTCATATCTTCCCAAACAGTGAGAGTCTTCTGAAATGACCTGACTAAAAAATAATATCATATCCTGTTCAGGAACACTAATGGAGCTCCAGCTTAGTTTTACTGACAACACATAGGAAACCAGCAGACTCAATGGGGGGGGGGACGAAAGTAGGTAAACTCTGGAGGGCATTAATGGAGAAAGATATGTTCAAAATATCTTTTTAACAAAAAAAAATGTTTAATTAAAAAACACTGATGTAACTTCATAAGGTTAGCTTACACAAATGCCAAGTTGGGGAGAACTGGCAAATTTATTCAAACATAAAATTAACTTCTCTGTTGTGATACCATATCTGTGGAGGAATTATTAACCTGCTAATATAGCTGAAAAAGATAAAGTAATATTTGTCAGGCATGAAGTTTGTTTTGTTTTGTTTCAAATTAAGGTGTTATTGTATAGTTTCGGTTCACTTGAAACTTACTATGCAGTCCAATCTGGCTTTCATGTGTTCCTCTTGCCTCTGAATTCTCTGACTTTCATTGTTTCATGTTCTGATTTTTCCAATGTCAACAAGTGTCATTGTTGTTGTAGGCATTACCATGGGTGAGAAAAGAGAGATTTTAATATTTTTCATTCACATCTCCTTAATTATTAAGAGATCAAATATATATTTGTGTTGATAAGTAATATACAGATTTTCCTCTCAGAAATATTTGATTAAATATGAATTTTCCTTGGGATATCTCTCTTTTTGATTGAAGACTCCTAAAACTTCTTTATAGATTATAAGTCAGACATGTAATGCAGTTACAGTCTCTTGTTCTGTAAATTATATTTGACTTTCTTTTACAGTATTCTGTATACCATGCCAGTTTTAAATTTTGATGACGTACATTTTTTTTTTTTTTTTTGCTTTGGTCATTTGTGGTTGGAATCTTATAAGTATGAAAGCCTTATTGAAGGACATGGAAATCCATCCCTATTTTTGTCTAAAAGTTTAAAGTCTTGCTTTTCCTTTGAACATCTTAAATGCCAATTTGAATTTACTTTTAAATATGACAGAAGGTAATGAAAATGAAAACATCTGTATGTAGATACCTGCCTTAAGATAAACATCATATTTTAAAAAGAAAAATAGTACCTTTTATCTTTTGACAGAGCCACAATATCCCAATCAGACAATACTAGTAAATGTCCTGCTAAAATCCTTTGCTTAAGCTATAAAGCAAAAGCAAACTTAAAGAGATAAAGATGAAAAAACAAACAAAATGTCAATATTCATAGAAGACAGTATGATGTCACACATAGAAAACATAGATTGGAGGAGAACTGCAGGGTCAAGAAATATAGGAAACTCAATCCTTTTTATCAGATAACCTCCTATCCCATCCCCTCTCCCCCTACTTCTATGAGGATGTTCCCCTTCCCACTCACTCACTCTTGCTTCCCTGTCCTGGCATTCCCCTACACTGGGGCATCAATCCTTCACAGTACCAAGGGCCTCTGCTCCCACTGATGCCAGACAAGGCCATCCTCTGCTACATATGTGACTGGAGCCAAGAGTCTGTCCAGGTGTACTCTTTGCTTGGTGGTTTATTCCCCAGGAACTCTAGGGTTCTGGTTGGTTGATATTGTTGTTTTTCCTATGTGGTTGCAAAGCCCTTCAGCTCCTTCAGTCCTCTCTCTTACTCCTCCACTGGGGACCCTGTGCTCAGTTCAATGGTTAACTGCAAGCATCTGCCTCTGTATTTGTCAGGGTCTAGAAGAGCCTCTCAGGAGATATCAGGATCCTGTCAGCATGTACTTCTTGGCATTCACAATAGTGTCTGTGATTGGTGACTGTATATGGGATGGATCCCCAGGTGGGGCAGTCTCTGGATGGCCTTTCCTTCAGTCTTTGTTGCACATTTTGTATCCATACTATCTCCCATGTGTATTTTGTTTCCCCTTCTAAGAAGGACTGAAGCATCCATATTTTGGTCTTCCTCCTTCTTGAGCTTCATGTGGTATGTGAATTATATCTTTGGTATTCTGAGCTTTTGGGCTAAAATCCACTTATCAGTGAGTGCATACTATGTATGTTCTTTGGTGATTGGGTTAACTCACTCAAGATGATATTTTCTAGTTCCATCCATTTGCCTAAGAATTTTATGAATTCATTATTTTTAATAGCTGAGTAGCACTCCATTGTGTAAATGTACCAATCCCTTTGTTGAAGGTCATCAGGGTTCTCTACAGCTACTGGCAATTATAAATAAGGCTGATGTGAACATAATGGAGCATGTATCCTTTTTATATGTTGGAGAATCTTTTGGGTATATACCCTGGAGTGGTATAGCTGGGTCCTAAGGTGATACTATGTCCAATTTTCTGAGGAACTGCCAGACTGATTTCAAGAATGGTTGTACCAGCTTGAAGTCCCACCAACAATGGAGGAGTGTTTCTCTTTCTCCACACCCTCGCCAGAATCTGCAGTCACCTGAGTTTTTGATCTTAGCCATTCTGACTGGTATGGGGTGGAATCTCAGGGTTGTTTTGATTTGCATTTCCCTGATGACTAAGGATATTGAAAAAAATTTTAGGTGTTTCTTGGCCATTCAGTATTCCTCCATTGAGAATTCTTTGGTTAGCTCTGTACTCTATAGAGCAATAATGATAAAAACTGTATGGTGCCCGATCGTCCTGCGCCTCTCCTGCCCAGGAGGGGTGTTCGCCTGGC
>NC_034591.1:35508514-35539717 GCF_900095145.1 Mus pahari | reverse complement strand
AGGAGGGGGAGGGGGAAGGGGATAGGGGACTTTCGGAGGGTAAACTAGGAAAGGGGATAACATTTAAAATGTAAATAAAGAAAATATCTAATAAAAATTTTTTAAAAAAGAAAAAATCTTGAAATGGGACAATATTCAATGTTTATTTACATAACAGCCCAATAAATTTTAAATTTCATTTGTTCTTGAGAATGTTAAAAAAAAAAAAAAAAAAAAAAAAAAAAAAACTGTATGGTATTGGTACAAAGGTAGGCATCAAAATCAAAGGAATAGAATTGAAGACCCAGAAATGAACTCACACACCTATGGTCACTTAATCTTTGACAAAGGAGCTAAAATCATCCAGTTTAAAAAAAAAGAGCATTTTCAACAAATGGTGCTGGTTCAACTGGTGGTAAGCATGTAGAAGATTTCAAATCAATTTATTCTTATCTCCTTGTACAAAACTCAAGTCCACGTGGATCAAGAACCTCCACATAAATCCAGATACACTGAAACTACTAGAAGAGAAAGTGGGGAAGAGCCTCAAACATATGGACACGGGAAAATTTCCTAAACAGAACACCAATGGATTATGCTCTAAGATCAACAATAAACAAATGGGACCTTATAGAATTACAAAGCTTCTATAAGGCAGAGGACACTGTCAATAGGACAAAATGGCAACCAACAGATTGGGAAAGATCTTTACTAATCCTAAATCTGATAGAGGGATAATATCCAATATATACAAAAACTCAAGAAATTAGACTCCAGGGAAACCCACTCTTTATAACATCAATAAAATATAATGAAAACCAAGCTAAAAGGAAGTTAAGTTTTGTTTACATGACCCTCAACACTGCTCATATTAAATACCAAACAATTACTCTAACAGTACATTCAGTATATTTCATTGTAAACTACAAATTGTTATTGGAAACAATCAATTATAAGCTAGAAAATGGAGAGCTATGTAATATATGCAGGTTTGGAAGCAGAGTGTGCAAATAAGATGATTTTATGAAGAGAATATTCTCATCAATTTTTTTTCAAATTGCCAGCACTCAGAACTGAATCTTAGTAGTAGCTTTTTGATGATAGCATAATTCTAAAATTTAAATGGAATTGTAAAGTTCCAAAGATAAATTGAAGGATATGCTTTAGACATTCCTGGCAATATATGAAGATATCAAAATCCCAAATATTTGGAATTTTATATTTAAGAAAAACATTGCTGGGCAGTGGTGGTACACACCTTTAATCCCAGCACTTGGGAGGCAGAGGCAGGCAGATTTCTGAGTTCAAGGCCAGCCTGGTCTACAGAGTGAGCTCCAGGACAGCCAGGGCTACACAGAGAAACCCTGTCTCAAACACCACTCCCCCTAAAAAAAGAGAAAAAAAGAAAAACATTGCCATATAATGTAGTGGTAGTGAATGGTCCCCATTAGCACATATATTTGATGCCTAGTCATCAGGACAAGTAACTTATTGACAGGATTAGAAGGTGTGGCCTTGTTGAAGGAAGTATGTCACTTGGGTGGGCTTTGAGGTTTCTTTTTTTTTGAAAAATTTTTATTCGATATTTTCTTCATTTACATTTCAAATGCTTTCCCCTTTCGTAGTTTCCTCTCCGAAAGTCCCCACACCCTCCCCTTGCCCTGCTATGCAACCCACCCACTCCTGCTTTCTGGCTCTGGCATTCTCCTGCACTGGAGGACACATGCTCCACTATGCTCATAGCAGCCTTATTTATAATATCCAGAAGCTGGAAAGAATCCAGATGTCCCTCAATAGAGAAATGGATATAGAAAATGTGGTACTACTCAGCTATTAAAAACAATGAATTTATGAAATTCTTAGGCAAATGGATGGATCTGGAGGATATCATCCTGAGTGAGGTAACCCAATCACAAAGAACACACATGATATGCACACACTGATAAGTGGATATTAGCCCAGAAACAGACTACACAATATACAATTTGCAAAACACATGAAACGAAAGAAGGAAGACCAAAGTGTGAATACTTCGTTCCTTCTTAGAATGGGGAACAAAATACCTATGGAAGGAGTTACAGAGACAAATTTCTGAGCTAGACGGAAGGAAGGACTATCCAGAGACTGCCCGCCCTGGGGATCCATCCCATAAGCAACCACCAAACTCAGACACTATTGCATTGCCAGCAAGACTTTGCTGACAAGACCCTGATATAGCTATCTCTTGTGAGGCTATGCCAGTGCCTTGCAAACACAGAAGTGGAAGCTAACAGTCAGCTATTGAATGGAACACAGGGCTCTCAATGAAGGAGCTAGAGAAAGTACCCAAGGAACTGAAGGGCTCTGCATCCCTATAGGAGGGACAACAATATGAACTAACCAGTACTCCCCCTACCACCCCGAGCTTGTGTCTTCAGTGGTTTTGAGGTTTCAAAAGATCACGTTATGTCTAATTCTTTTTTTGTTGTTTGTTTGCTTGTTGCTAAGGATGTAGCTCTCATCTACTTTTCCATCATCACTCCTGCCTGCTCTTGTGATTCTTGCCATGATGACAATGGGCTAAGCCTCTTAAAGTGTAAATAAGTTCCAAGTAAAATGCTTTCTTTATGTTCAATTTTCTGAGGAACTGCCAAACTGATTTCCATAGTGGTTGTACCAGCTTGCAATCCCACCAGCAATGGAGGTGTCTTCATCTTTCTCCATATCCTTGCCAGCATCTGCTGTCATCTGAGTTTTTCAGCTTAGCCATTCTGACTGGTGTGAGGTAGAATCTCAGGGTTATTTTGATTTGTATTTTCCTGATGACTAAGGATGTTGAACATTTTTTTACGTGCTTCTCAGCCATTTAGTATTCCTCAGTTGAGAATTCTTCGTTTAGCTCTGTACCCCATTTTTAATAGGGTTATTTGGTTCTCTGTAGTCTAACTTCTTGATTTCTTCAGATAATATTGGATATTAACCATCTATCAGATTTAGGATTGGTAAAGATCTTTTCCCAATCTGTTGGTTGCCTTTTTGTCTTATTGACAGTGTCCTTTGCTTTACAGAAATTTTGCAATTTTATGAGGTCCCGTTTGTCAATTCTTGATCTTACAGCACAAGCCATTGCTGTTCTTTTCAGGAATTTTTCCCTTGTGTCCATATCTTCAAGGCTTTTCCCCATGTTCTCCTCTATAAGTTTCAGTGTNTCTGGTTTGATGTGGAGTTCCTTCATCCACTTAGACTTGAGTTTTATACAAGGAGATAAGAGTCGATCAATTTGCATTCTTCTACATGCTGACCACCAGTTGAGCCAGCGCCGTTTGTTGAAAATATCTTTTCTCCACTGGATTGTTTTAGCTCCTTTGTCAAAGTTCAAGTGACCATAAGTGTGTGGGTTCATTTCTGGGTCTTCAGTTCTATTCCATTGATCTACCTATCTGTCACTGTACCAATACCTTGCAGTTTTTATCATAAATTCTCTGTAGTACATCTTGAGGTCAGGGATTCAACGAAGGTTAATTTATTGTTGAGAATAGTTTTTGCTATCTTAGGTTTTTATTATTCCAGATGAATTTGCAAATTGCCTTATACTGGGGCATCCAGCACCCCAGGCCCAAGGTGTCTCCTCTCACTGATGTCGAACAAGACCATCCTCTGCCACACATGCAGTCTGATCCATGGGTACCTCCATGTGTACTCTTTGGTTGGTGGTCCAGTCCCCAGGAGCTCTTGGGGGGTTGGCCAGTTGACACTGTTGCTCCCTCCATGGGACTACAAACCCCCTTAGCTCCTTCAATCCCTTCTCCAACTCCGCCATAGGGGACCCTGCACTCAGTCCAATGGTAGGCTTCAAGAATCTTCCTCTGTATTTTTCAGGCTCTGGTAGAGTCTCTCAGGAGACAGGCTTATCAGGATCACATCAGCAAGCAGTTCCTGGCCTCCACAATAGCTTCTGTGGATATCCTCACATTTATTACAGATTGATTGTAGGTTTACATAATAAAAGAAAATTAGAATACACTGAAAAACTGGCAAAATGGGCTTTATCTAAAATAAATCTGCTCATCATATAGTACCTCCATGGAAAGTAATTCACAAGAGGAGAGAAGAGTGTCCATATACAGAGAGGCATGTGTTTGTGATAAAGGATTCATCTCCATGTCTGTCTATTATTGTCTTAATAAATATCCATTTCATATTTTCTTTTCTTTGTTTTCTTTTCTTTTCTTTTTTGGATATTTTCTTTATTTAAATTTTAAATGTTATACCCTTTCCCAGTTTTCCCCTTCCTGGAAACCCCCTATTCCAGCCTCCCTCCCCCTACTTCTATGAGGGTGTTCCTCCACTCATCCACCCACTCCCACCTCCCTGCCCTTGATTCCCCTACACTTAGGCATCTATCGAGCCTTCATAGGACCAAGGAACTCTCCTTCCACTGATGCCTGACAGGGCCATTATCTGTTGCCTATGCAGCTGGAGCCTCGAGTACTCCTTGGTTGATGGCTTAAATAGCCATCCAAATGGCCAAAGGAAGAGCACAACCCTAAGTGCTGAAAGCACAGGAGGTACCTGAGTCTGTGATACATTTCTGTTTGGTAGGGGTGTAATTTTGACCTTCTTCAGAAAACTGGTAGTTGCCTCTAGCATTGGGTATATACATTCTTGTTTCCCAATGAAACATTTCTTAGAAAAAACTGAATAGAAATTTATATCCCGGCTCTAGGGAGCTATGGAACCAAAGAGAGAAAACCTAGGTCAAGAATAAGGTCAAGACTTGTCCAAACCCAAGGAAATCTCATTCTGAGATCAGCAGGAGTAGGATCGCCTTCACTCTCTCTACCCTAGGCCTATGTGCCCCAGTGCACATAGTCCTGTGCCCTCATGTTTACCCCAAAGCAGGAGGTCAAGTAGTCAAATAGCCAGGTTAAACTTCCTCTCCCTTATAAGGCCATGTCTGACAGCACCTGAAAGTCCTCGTTGTGCACTGAGGCAACACCAGCACCCTGGCCCCAGCCAATTATGTGCACTCACCTGAAAGACCTACTCCTCCCCCAAAGACTTAAGTACCTCCAGTTCATCTGCTTACACAAGCTGTCTCACTGAAGCTGCCTCCTGACAGTCTGCTCTCACTCAGCTCACCACTCTCTGTGGTCTCTTCTGCTCCTCGTCTTCCTGCCTTCCTTCTCCTCCCAGGATCCACCAGCTGTAGTCCTGGGCTGACTATGCTGCTACCAGCATGAAAGTGGAGCCTCACTGGCTCCTGTGTACAGCCACCCCATCAAAAAATGCCCAGATCAGAGTCATCTCTGGTGTTTTAATCCCAGCAAAGTGTGACTAGACCAGAGAGCTACTTACTTATCATCACTGCTGCATAAAATAAAATATTATATACCAAGGAGGAATTCATCTCTTGAAAGAAATCTGTATACCAGAGTTTGATTCTTTTTTAACTGCAAAAATCATCAAAACAATATTTTCAGTATTTCCCAATGATCAATATTAAAATAATGTTAATTTGCATTGAACAAATTGCTGTCTATACTGTTAATAATAAATTACTTGTGCTGTTCAGAGTTATAGAGCTAAGTTCAATTACCATGTTATACTAATTATTAGTACAAGATAATATGTCAGTTGATACATAACTTTTTATAACGATATTAGTTCATACAATTCAAGGATATTCAAGGTTCTTTGAAAACAAAATAAAATACAAACAATATAAGTTACATGTGGCAAGAAAACAATAAACAAGATATTTTTATTCATTTTATTCGTTTGTAAAGAAATAAATGTGCTGAATTGAAAAGAGGACCTGTTGTCAACCATCACTGGATGAATGTACACTGAGCACAGAGGTGCCTTAGTAAGATGTCTCAAGAGGAGAATATCTTCCCAAAATGGGTTCTGAACTAAGTGACTTTCATTATAAAGTATAATTTTATGTCTTCTCATACTGTATAACATTGGTTGCTACCACATGATTTGACAGACTCTGTCATCAGTCATTCTCATCTGTGAAGAAATCATTTAAACTTTCATGGCGGCTCTACCTGAGGAGCATATATCTTCCCTTTTAATGTTTCAGCCAACTGCTAAATTATTACATGCACAGGTATTGTCTATACATATGACTAAGTCACTGAGTGTAAACAAGAGATTATATCTGCACAATTTTCTTTTTAAAAATTCTCCTGATTTTAAGAAAACACCCCCAAATAATCCAAAGATAGTTGACTTCCATTGGTGAAAGCTGATTTGCTACTGTAAAATTTAGAGTGATGCTAAATATATCTAGCCACTGTGGGAGAAAGAATATTATGAAAAATGAAGCAAGTTCTATTTATTTCTCCCCCAAATATTCAGATTAGCTACATATAATGTATATATCCATTCAAATAAACACCATCATGTATTTTTAATATTTACATAGAAAAGAGTTTTTTTTTTTTTTTTTTTTTTTTTTTTTTAGTTTTTTTTTTTTTTTTTTTTTTTTTTTTTTACCTAATACTTATTCAGTTTGTGCTGAATAGTATCTTTACCTGGCCCAAAGCAGACTACTTGCTACATGTATTTTTTTTTACTCTTATCAGATTAATTTCTTTTAATTACTAAGTGCTCTTTTGTAGCTAATCATAATAATCAACATCATGTGTAGACTTTGGTATTTCAGAATTATGAGATTAAAATTCTGAGCTTTGTAACAGAATAAAATATAGATAGGCACAAATTTAACATATCACTATAGGTGATTTTAACCTCCTTAATTTTGGATCCATGGGTCCTGTTGATAATATACTATAATACCAGGCTAGAAATTATCTGCTGGAAAACAAATATATGAAATAGTTTATATAATTAAATAATATTAGCAATACTTCTGGCATTCAATACTATTAGGCTTGCTAACTTACATGAAAAACTCAGTTCATTCATTAAAGTTTTGGAGCAATCTCAAGTCTCCTTACACTCAGAGAGCACAAAGTACTGTAGGCATTAATCACTGAAACTTTCGGAGATCCTCACGGTTACTTCTGAATATTTTACCTTTATTAAGTAAGTCAAATAGCACGATATCCTTTGTAATATAAGTATCATATCTTTATCTTAGTTCCTTACAATAGATTGGAAAAAATGTAGTTTCTTCCTTTTTAAATTATGTAAGCTGTCACAATAGTCTTGACTCCAGTTTATTTACTTCTGTATTAAGTAGCTTTATGATTTCAAGCCATTTTTAACTCGATGCAATCAATGAAAGTCACAATCTTTTAGCATTCATAATGGTGACAATAAAATGAAAATGAATAAAATAGAATACTATGGCATGATCATGAAGTAAAAGAGTTCTTTCCTTCTTTCGCTTTTCTTTGAACATACAAGAAGGTCACCAGTATCTTAGACTGCTCTGTGCACTTCGTGAGATATGTGGCCCCAAGCAAGAACGGATTTCCGGATATCTGTTTTTTCTTGCTTCATTTGCTTCCTCATTTTTGAGACAAGGTTTCACTGTAGCCAAGATTGGCCTTAAATTCACTAGTCTCCTGCCTTTACTTGATAATATACTACAATACAAGGTTCCAAATTGTCTCCAAAAATTATACCACCATGCCAAGAACCTAGTTTTAGGACTCAATATATTTAAGGAGATAGAGACTTGTCACATATACTAGGCATGTATATATTTAGTAGTAAAAAATTAAATACCATGTATGTATACATTTAGTATTAATTAATTAATTAATAAAACTTTCATTAGGATCTTAAGAGTACTGATTTTCTATATTATAAAAGTAAAAGTAAATGCTGCTATTAATAGAATTAAAAGAATTATTCATACATTTTTGCCCCCATACACACATATATCAGCCAAACAATGTATCTACCTATTCAGGAAATAATCAATGTATCAATGTGCATACTATGGGAACACCTATTGATACAACTGTTAACAAAACAACACAACAGTTTCTCTCTGGAAACTTTCCTAGAATAATATCAGGAAAGTGCAGAATAGCAACAACAGAATTTTTGTGGTATGTGTGTGTGTTTGTATGTGTGTGTGTGTATGTGTTTGAAACCATGTTTATTGAAGCTACTTAAAGGAACATGAGCAACTCCAACACAGATGTTACATCAAAAGACCATCCAATACGGGAAACCACATACAAAAGCTAGAACCGTGGAGCACAATATATAGGGACCCAAGAAATGAGTGCCTCATTTCCTTCGCTATCTTACTGTTCATGTAAGCATAGAGTGAAGGGCCTTTTTGAATCATGTGTATTTCAGAGACTTCTGAAGACATGGGAGTTATTTACCTCCGGAGTCTTTAACTGAAAATATTTTTTCTCACTTAATATATCCTGATTATGATTTCCCCTTTCTCTGCTCATCTTTCTTCCTCTCCACCTCGCCTCCTATCTGGGTCAAGTGCCTGTCTGTTTCTCATTAGAAAAAACAACAGGCTTCTTCTAAGGGATAATAATATAATATGATGCAATGTAACATATGTTAGAATATAATATAATAGGACTTAGATAATAATATAATATGATACAATGTAACATATGTTAGAATATAATATACTAGGATAAAACAAGCAAACACAATGAAATTAAAAAGCAGGAAAAAAGGCCAAGGGAAAGTACAAGATGCAGAGGCCTACTCCTTCACACATGCTCAGGAATCCATAAACACACTAAGCCGGAAGACATAATACATAAGCAAAACACCTGGTGTAGTACTGTGCAGGTTTAGCTCCTGCTGCCCCAGTCTCTGTAAGCTGCGAGGTCATGAGTTCATATAAGCTTTATATGATGTTGATTAACAAGGCCTTGTTCTCCTCTCTGTTTATCTCTGTCTCTGTCTCTCTGTCTCTGTCTCTGTCTGTCTCTGTCTCTCTCTGTCTCTCTCTGTCTCTCTCTGTCTCTGTCTCTGTCTCTGTCTCTGTCTCTCTCTCTCTCTCTCTCTCTCTGTGTGTGTGTGTGTGTGTGTGTNCTCTCTCTCTCTCTCTCTCTCTCTGTGTGTGTGTGTGTGTGTGTGTGTGTGTGTGTGTGTGTGTGTGTTCTCCATTCACTCTGGTTCTTACACCCTTTCTGCCTTCTCTTCTTCAGGGTTTTCTGATCATGGAGACTCTTACCTGTGAATATAAGAGAATGTCATTAGGAACCCTTTTATATATTTTCTTTTTTAGAAGAGTAGTATTTGTTTTTACTCTAAATTTCTTGACTATCTAGTTTCAGGTTATTGGTCACCAAACATGTCAGGTATAAGTAAAATTTACACTAAAAAGAGAAAATGTGTATTAGGTTTTACTTTTTCCATAATTTTGGTAATCAATATTTCTAGACTGTATTATACAAAGAGGCTGCACTTGTCATAGATTTCTTAAGAGTTTCTGGTACTCTCACTTTGAGTGACAGTGTGAAATGAAAAATTAGCATCACTGTTTGCATTCTAAAACTGGATCCTACACAAATCAATAGTTAACCAAATTAATAAAATAAATAGAAACCATAAGAATCAATATTCTACAGGACATGGAGTATCAACTTTTTGAAATGAGAACAAATAATTCTAATAAGCTATTTCAAATTCCTGCTTGAAATAATAGTCTAATTTTTACATGAAGTTAGGAGAGTGTGGACAGGGTCCTTGAAGTCACTTTTATAATGCTTTTTTCAAAGTATACTAGTGACTGACACAAAGTAGTGAATGCTACATGGTGGGTATCAGGTGGTTGAGAACAACTCTTAGGTTTTAGATCTCCTTTGTAAACTTACTGCAAACACAATGTCTGATCTAGAACAGGGAGTTAATATCTTTTATTAAAAAAATTAATATTATCTTTCATGATAAATGGCTCAAATTTGTACATATTTTCTTTTTTGAGATTGTAAATATTTGAACCCTTTCAAACCACCTAAGAAATTCCAAAATCATATTATTTCTTATAAATATAACTCTAAGCACATGGCACATTTAATCCTAATATTTAGCTATATTTCTTAATATCTAATTTCATCATAAACATTTTATTGGTTAAGTTCTAATTTACTAAATACATTATCAGTAATATCTATCATTAGGTAGGTTTATTTTTCTATCAAAGATAATGCAGAATTGCTGATAGCATAACATGAGAATTTTGAGTTTCAGTTTTATTATATGCAAAATGAAATATTTAACCCAATACTCTCTTGTTTCATACCCTCAGAGCTCTAGATTTACATTTTTTATTAAACGACTAATGATTGTAATTCAGACTGTATTGTTCACATAAAATAAGGTCTTGATACTTGAGTATTACACTAGCTTTGGACATATGATTGAAAAGAATTGAGATGCTGCTTTGGTGATAAAGCTCTTTTCTATAGCAAGATCATTCGCCACTACTGCATCATTCAATTATCCAAGGAGTGAATGCCATGTCTATAAATTTTAGTTTTATCTATATAAACTTCCTACTTTCTAATGACTTCTATGTCCACAGTTTATTGGCAGATTGTTTATCAATGATTGGTGTTTGGGGGGGGGGAAAAATCTCTCTCTAAAACTTTGTTTGGAATAGTCTCCATTAAAATTGTTTGACAAGATTAGATCTAAAGAGACTGTGATTCTTTTCAATTTTGTTTTAAATATAATTCTGTCATTCACAAACAAGTTACAATGATTGAGAAAGTATAGCCTGAAATATTGTATTCAAGTAGACCACATGGGTTGAAAGTTGAGAGACAATGTCATAAAGAAAAATTATTTGGACACCCCAGAGATCTTTCATCAGATGGGAAAGAAGGGAAAGTTCACAAAAGTTAATTATTAAAAATAAATCAAATCTAGAACAAATGGATTTTAGTGACAATCCTCAAAGACTGGTTAATTTGCTAATCATGATTCTAAAGCAAGAGAGTGCATGGGCTGAAATAAAGCACTTTGTTCAACTCTCAGCTCTGTTCCTAAGTGATGGGATACTTCATTGCCCTCAATCTGTTTTCCTATATAAAAGCCAAGCCTAAATGATTGCTAAATGTACCTGAATTGCTAATATATACTACAAGTATATATTAGCAATGTATTTTAGAGGGACTGTACCAAAAAGAGCATACAGTACAAAAGCAATGTTGGTTCCAATTGTTTTCATGAGTAGAATACAAGTCCCTAACTCTAAGGTCAACAGATCAGACCACCATTCAACTAAACCAGACCTGTGTGCTAAACTCCCTGGAGAAGATCTTCATCTTGAGAAATCTTTGTAGATCTGATAGTGCATCTGGGCTCTAATATGAACATCTCTAACAGTGATTTTGATATGTACATGGTAAATATGTATATGTACCATTTCTGGTATCTTTGCCAGTTTCATTGTGCTTTCAATCTTTTCCACCTTGTCTGTGCCTCCAGGAAACAGAGACTCTGAAGGAAGCATTAGCCCCCCCCCTCACTTTCTTAGACATTAGGCAACCTTGCAGGATGCCTGATCAAAACCATAATGTATCCAGTGTATTTTTAACTCTGTACTGCTCCTAGCAACGGAGCAGTATTATTTCAGTCAGCTTTGTTCCTTGAATGGGTCTCTATCCAGTAAGTACTTCATGGCACTTTCAGCTTTTAAGTTCTTGTGCTCATGTCCCTTTCTGTGCCTTAAGAAATGGGAATAGCTATTATGCAACTGATCTGAGTTTGGTATACTAGCCATGTGATTTATCCTGATTTGCAGTTTATAAATAGAGCCTTATAAATAGACTCTTGGGATTATCTTACTTGAGTGTGCCACCTACATCCTATTTATTTGGCTCCTGGATGATCTTTTTTCTTTATGCGAAAAAAAGGTACTCTGAAATGTTTTGTTAATAGAAAGAGGGAAGGGGAATAAAAGTGTAAATCTTAGCTTTCAAATAAATGCTTTCTTTCTGCTAAAATTACTTTACCTGAGCAGCCGAGGGCCAGGATAAGATGTTAAAATTGAGCACTGTGGATGTTTGAAAGTGGGATATTATTCTATTGTATAAAAATGAAGCAAAGAATTCTAAATTTTAACTAGATACAAATATCAAGTCGTGAAGATGAGTATGGTAGGGTTTTCTGTGGGCTTTGTTTTTGTTTCTTTATAAGCTTTGTAGGCACTTCAACTAAGGAGAGCTCATTCACAGAGGAACAGAGTTCAGACAGGAGTAACAAAACATTTTTTTTTAAAGAAAGAAATCACTGGAGGTTTGATAAGTAAGAAGAGATTAGAAAGATGAGGTCACTCTGTGTTAGCAAAGTGTTGGCCAAAGGGACGCACCAGATTCCAGTTATGTAAAACATGTCAGTTCTAAATGGCAGTAGCTAACACAAATCAAGAGAATACTCTTTATTGAAAATGAGCAGTTAAAACAGAAGAATCCACATCAAGTAAACAAGAGCATTTTCAAATGTGCATCCATTTTATAAAGCCAGTTTTGTAGACTATAGACACAAACTGTGTCACATGTGTCAATAAACAGATCTACTGATATTTTCCTCATATGACCTAGGTGACACTTTATGTATCTTTAAAAATGCCTATCTTAAACCCTCCAATTTGCAATTATTTCAATTTGCTGCTCTGAAACGATTCGTGTGGCACATACCTAGCTTCGTAAATGAGATCTAACCTAAATATTTTCATTTTCTCCTGTTCTAGGTCCCATCTGTTTTCACCTTTGGAGGATAAATTCTCATTCACAGAGTTTATGCAATTCAAGATGTACAATAACTTACAATATTTATATGAAGATGTCATTTGAAGGACGGCGTGCCATTGTAGCATCTGATATTGAAAAAGTCACCCCTTTCACTGTATGTTTTATATTTTTATTAGATATTTTCTTTATTTACATTTCAAATGTTATCCCCTTTCCTAGTTTCCCCTCCAAAAATCCCCTATCCCTCCCCCTCCTATGTTTTATATTTTAATTGAGTTCAAATTACAGATATTTTAAAGGCACCATGCTCATTGAGTTTACCATTTCAAAAGCCATTTTAGTCTCCATGATGAGTACTAAAACCACTAAAAATGTCTTTTGAAACTTTCCAGGAGTTTGCCTCATACACCTGTGCATGTCTGTTTTCCTTTCCTTTTTTTCTACTCGGCTGTGTAATTTTTTTTTAATTACTGCAAGGATTCAATTTCAGTATGTAGCAGTATTTACCCACTTCCTTCATGCCAGCCTTCTCAATATTGTGTAGAGACTTTAGAAAATAAACCATGAGATGACAAGCACACAGTGACATTTATTGTACACACATTTCCCCATCATATTCACAGGACAGATTTCCTGCTGGTGGATTTCTGTGCTAAGGTATATGAGTATTTACATTTCTTTACATTTTTCACTTTACTTAATATTCAGCACCTGTAGTGGACCCCTTTGCCCTCAAGTTTGAGGCAGTAAGTCTCAGAAACTGCTACTTATGGCTTTTAGCAAACTGTAGATCTCTGCAAGTCACAGATGTTCACACATTCCCCTGTCCGAATTTGCCTGCTTCATGGATTGGCTCTCCTCAAGTACATATTCACTATTTCCCTGCTTTTATTTCTTTTATATGTTTACAGCAATTAGATAAAGCAGAATTTTTATCCTTAGTTTTAATGTACTTGAGTGACAAAAAATAATGTTTGACGTCTCTTCAGAACTGAGCTCATCAACACATGCAACTTTAAACATCAAAAGTGAAATCTGGAACATTGTGGCCAGAGTAGCTTGGATGCTATCATATAAAAGGCCTTGGAGGCAGGGTAGCATAGTTGACAAGCCATTTGGACCTATTTATAGAGCTGACTTCTTTTTGCAGTGTCAACTGTAACCTTACACTTATTTTAAGCCTCAGTATCTCGGATATCAGTCTCAACCTGCTGTACAGTTTACTCTTATTTGATAAATCAGAGAGACCAATGGAGCCCGCTGAAGAACCTGGTCAGATTAGCAAAGATAACTTTTTAGAAGTTCCTAATCTGTCTGATTCTGTGTGTGAAGATGAAGAAGTTAAGGCGACCTTCAAGCCTGGCTTCTCCCCTCAGCCAAGCAGACGGGGGTCAGGATCTTCTGAAGACGTGTATCTGGATACTCCAACTTCAGCTTCCCGGAGAGTTTCCTTTGCTGACAGCCTTGGATTCAGCCTTGTGTCTGTTAAAGAATTTGATTGCTGGGAATTACCAAGTGTTTCAACGGATTTTGACTTAAGTGGGGATGTTTTCCACACAGATGAATATGTTTTATCTCCACTGTTTGACTTGCCTTCTTCAAAAGAAAGGCTTATGGAACAACTTCAAGTCCAGAAAGCAGTGTTGGAGTCTGCTGAACACCTTCCCGGGACAGGTGTGAAGGGCATTATTCGAGTTCTGAACATTTCTTTTGAGAAGTTAGTGTATGTGCGCATGTCATTGGATGACTGGCAGACACATTATGACATTTTAGCAGAATATGTTCCTAATTCGTGCGATGGCGAGACTGACCAGTTCTCTTTTAAGATTTCATTGGTTCCGCCTTATCAAAAAGATGGTGGTAAAGTGGAGTTTTGTATACGCTATGAAACTTCTGCTGGTACATTTTGGTCAAATAATAATGGCACAAATTATATATTGGTTTGTCAAAAGAAAAGGAAGGAACCAGAGCCTGTAAAGCCATTGGAAGAAGCACCTAGTAGACAAATAAAAGGCTGCTTAAAGGTAAAATCAAGGTGAGCCCATGTTTTACATACTTTAATGTTTATAAAATGTTATTTTTGATGTTAAAAGAAATAATAAATCTAAAAATGTGTTTCTTGTTCATAAAAATAATTGTGTGTCATATTTAGCAGGTCAATACTGCTTAAACAATAGCATTCTTATATTCTTAATTAAGGAAAAGTCATGTGTAATACAGTAGTGAGTGATGGGTATACTATTTGCTTTCAAACCCTGAATTATAGATGCTTCATTTATGAAATTATATTATTTAGAATACATTTATTAGTAATGTTTCTCAAATACCCATAGATTAGGTTACTCTGAAACATACCTAATCTATATAAAATTATACTTCAATATGTACCTGGTGCTCAGAAATTTATAGATTTTCTATAGCTGCAATGAAGATTTTAATTGCTTAGTGGGCTATATAAAGACATTTGGAGTAATTATACCAGATTAAATCATAACAAAAACTAATTTATGAACTAACAAGAAGAAAATTGTGAGTAAAATATACATTGCACCTAAAACTTCATAATTGTATCAAGTATAACATTATGGAACACAAATTAATTTAATAAAAGTAAGTGGAGCAGAATAATAAAAAAAAATGACCCAGATAGAAAGAAAGATATTTAGCTATACTGATGAGAGTTTTGGGATATGACCCCTCATTAGTAACCCGGCTTGTCTGTTGATGTTGAAATATGGAAGTATCCTTCAGCTCACTCTGTAGTACAGAGCTGGCTAATTTCCATGACAGTAGGTCAGCAGATAAAACACACAGGAACAGTGAGATCCCTGTCTGCTCCTCTCTGCATCCCAAAGAAACAGTCCCCGCTCTTGCTCTTCTAGCCACTGGCAACCTTTGATTATTCTCTGAGTGACAGCCCTAAGTATCCCCAAACAAATAATCTAATAACTTCACCAGAAACATTTTCATGTGATGGAGAGGAAACTGTATAAAGAACGAAAACACGCAGAATCCAAGTGCTAAATAGAGACTTTCAGAAATTACTTCGAGAAAATAATAATAATTTTATGTTTTAATGGGTAAAGAATTAAGTCGTAATTACCAGACTTGCTGATCCAGGGGATTCGTGAACTCAGCTAATATAGGTTAAAGCAATTCAAATATAAAAAATAATACACTTTTAATTTTATATTGATGTCATTTAAAAGAAGCATAGTCTACTTTGTGAGCTATTCCAACTTTCTTACTTCAAACTAAACTTTCTTAAACCATAATTTATATTATTAAAAGAGAAAACATGTTCATAACCTCTGTATATGCTAAAATAAAAACTTAGATGTTTGTGATAATACTCAGCAACATTATATACAAGGGAAAAATAATAATTCAATGAAATTCAAACTAACCTCTGCACAAAAAAGCTATGTATTTTTAATACTTTACTAAATACTTTTAAACCATGCAGCCAGGCACTGTTAGAGCAAGCAGAATTTAAGGAATGTAAAACTGTCTGGCTAGAGAAGCAGTTTTTAACTCAATATATGTTTCTACGAGTTAAAAATCCAGCTTCAAAATGTCAAGTAATACATTCTGAACTGAG
Source organism: Mus pahari (assembly GCF_900095145.1). Taxonomy (NCBI): domain Eukaryota; kingdom Metazoa; phylum Chordata; class Mammalia; order Rodentia; family Muridae; genus Mus; species Mus pahari. The sequence continues at coordinate 35,523,490 of NC_034591.1, read as the reverse complement.
TTCAGAAAATTTCTGTGGAAAAGACTACACTTTACTTGCTACCCAGAGAAAACAGGGGGCAGCCGATAGGCCTGGCTTAATGATGCACTCTAGCCATGGGTTCATTGGAATATATATATATATATATATATATATATATATATATATATATAAATATATATATATTCATGTACACCTTTGTATTCAGAACAGGAATCATCAGCTCATAGCAAACACCACTCAGATTTTAATATTTCTTTGGAGGAAAAAAAAAAAGCTGAGAAAATCTGAACCACAAAATGGTCTGAAGGCCTGTAAAGTTTCCTAATGAGTTATGGAAATGGAAAAACCTCTTTCCTTCGAAACCACAAATACATTTTCTGTACTTCTATAACTTAAAAATGACCAACATAATTCAAACCACATTTTGAAGAAAGCATTTGCCTCTGGAGGAGGCTTTCTGTACTGAGTTTCAGTCCAACATGAATTTTTACATCTGATTTATATACCACTCAAGATGGAGTGTATAAAGGAAATCCTGACAGATCCTAAGAACAGCATGTGCCATAATAGAATATTTATACAGCTTTTCCATGATATAATTTATATGCAATGGGCTTTCAAATATACCTAAAACTCACACAAGAGAGCATTATCAAATTTCTAAATGAATGGCGCAGTTAGATTTCATTGGGAAGAATTTGGTTAGGAAAAAAGAAGGTTCTCTCATTAGTATTATTTTTTTAAAAATGCACTTACGGTTAAAATAGACTAATACTCATTTGATAAAAGATTATAGCTTCAAAATATCCTTCCTCTATAGGAAAAGACTTTTAAGATCTTAAAGGTCTTTTACAACAGTTCTATACACCCTATGTTATTTGATTTGGAGATATTTCTTTTCTGAGATAAAAATAAACAGAAATATACATGAATTTGTGTTTCTTACATACAAGTAGATTAAGAATGTGCAAAATAACTCAGAGTTAAAATGAAATTTAGAATGGCCTAGTGCACAGAGTAACAAGTAACTTCAATTACTCTTAATGCCAAAGTTAATTTGCTATCAGTGTCTGTGAGACTGTGTTTTCTGAAAGTGTCAATAATCCCCACAGAGTCTTGGCATTTTCATTGCGAAAATTTTTCTCAGGTTAGAGTTTGTAAATGTCTTTTCTTTTCTTTTCTTTTCTTTTCTTTTCTTTTCTTTTCTTTTCTTTCTTTCTTTTTTTTTTTTTTTGGTATGGTGGGTCTGTTTTCTCTTGAGGCTCATTAATTACTCTATGAGATTTGAAATATCTAGAGAGAAAGAAAGTTAGAGTTAGTTACTAATGGGCATGTGACTGCAACTGACCCTGAGTGGCTAATATCAGTGAAAGGCATGCCTCTTGACGGATTTGTTAGGTGTCATCACACATGCGGCAATCGGGCTTGTGTTAGCAAACAACTAAGTAATGTGCAGATCCATATAAGTTAAAACTAGCATGCAGATACAACACCCTTGAAAAATTAAGCATATTTGAGTTCCAGCTCTCCCATAGAGAAGATGTGGACTTGGGTAAGTAGGGTTGACTTCTTTTCAGTTAACTGTGTGTAGCAGTAGACTATTGGGGATATTCTTGACATTTTCATTTATGCATATATATATATATATATATATATATATATATATATATATATACATATTTGCATAGCTTCCAGTTCTTAAGAATTTACTAGTAAATTATTAGAAGTTCCAGTTAGATGCTTTAAACAATCCAAACTCATTCAGTTGAGGAATCTGTAAAACCTATACTAAGGCCCCATATTACAACCTTTTAATTTCATGACTTGTAGATATTCAGGTGGAAAACATTCTTTTGTTTCTTGCAAGATTTTGTTCAACAAGAAAACTTAAAGCTTTAATTTTCTTGAGATATGCTTGACCTTATATAGGAGTATCTAAAAATGGGACGAGAACCTAGTAACTAATAAAATTTCTGTATTTAATAGACAAAAACTGAAGTTCTATTTTCTTTTCAGAAATGTTTTGGGGTGGGGCTTGCTGTGTGTCACGGCACACATGAAAACATGACAGGACAACTTATAGGAGTCAGTTCTCGCCTTCCTATATGTGGGTTCCTGGGATTGAATTGAGGTCATCAGATCTGGCAGAAAGATTTTAAAGCCCAATTTGTCATCTCTCCAGCCCCCAGACAATTCCTGAACAAGTAAGAGAGACATTATTTGGGGCATTGAACAAACTCACCTTTTAATCTGAGCAAAAATAAATAAATAAATAAAAATAAAAGATACATATGATAGATAGCTTACCTGCCTCATAAGAATATCAGGATGGCCAGTATGAAAATGAAATGATATTGCATATTTAAAGATTAAAATGAATTAAAACACATACTAGTTAGGACCTGAAGCTCTCAGAATTGTCACCATCATTAACAATTTTCAGCAGATAACTAATTTCCTGACCCTTGGACAACACTTTTTTTTTCTCCTGACATCAAACACTATGTGTCTGGATCCCTAAAGAATTCAATTGTGTAAATTCAGGGACAGTGTCTCAGGCCCTATGTTACTAAACAACACTAACAAATTGGTAAATGAGGCAAAAATCTTGGTCCTATAAACATATCGAGAGACTCTAGAAGAATAGGGCTCATAGGACATAGGAATGGGAGGAAAAGATCCAACAAAGCCATAGGCTGTGGCTATGTGGAAGCCACAGATTAACAAATAAATAATATATATTTGTAACTTGGGTTTTAGATTGCAGAATTGGAAAACTGGCTTTCCCAGATTTTTCTTTTTCCATACCACTTGCCTAATGTGTGTTCTCCAGAATATACAAGATGACTTCACCTGTTTTTTTTTTAATTTTATTTTATTAAGTGAAATCAATTTATTATTCTAACTAAAGAAACAGTATGTATAGGTGTTGAATGGTATTTATGACTTGGCCAGGTGAACGCAAATAAAAGCCCCAAGTGGCCTTAATGCCAAGAAAAGAATGACTGGTCTTCACTTTTCTTCATACTTGACACATGGAACCAGGCACATGAAGGAAAAGGAGAGAGAAATTCTTTCTAAAGTGTGGTTTTAAGAATACAGAACGTTTATCTTCAGAACAATAAAATCATGAAAACAGGGCCAAGAAAAGCACTAGAAAATGGGTATGAGCTAAAGCTACGGTGTATGTTCCAGTCACAGCCACTGGACTGCGAGACTTCCTTAATTTACACATCCCACATAGTCGGCGATCCGGGAAGCAGTCCAAAGCCATGTAAATAGCTCCACGAGGCCTCTGGGACCTAATGTGTTCCATACAGAGCTCATTTTGAATACATACTAATTGTGGAAGCTTGGCCTGTTTCAGGGAAGGGACCTCTGGCAAGGCCACATGGAAACATAAAACACAGCTGCACAGGCCCCTCAAGAGAGTGCCGAGAGCTGCCAGCTGCTAGACAGTGAGAGGCCAACCTGCTGACTGTCCTTGGAGACCCACCAAGGCTCTATGGCTTCCTAATATTGTGACACTCTGCACCCTTATAAGCCTAGACTACTGTTGCATTAGTGTGATGCTTTCTGCCAGAAGAAAGGAGCAGGGGTTTGTCCTGCAGTGTTACTCAATCTCTAGAAGGAGTCACAGTTGAAGTCATATCACAAGTACCTGGGATGAGACCCCTGTGAGTCCATTTCCTCCTCCGAAGCCTATCTTCAACCTGTAAGGATAGAGAGAACAGCATATTATTCGGATCCCTTATTATCCACCAAAATATGGTGGTATAGAGCAAACTCCAGGTAGATTTGACTCTCCAGTGTCCTGTTGGACTTAAAAGATACGCTAAAAGATATGCTGCATTCTAATACTTTGTTGTACTGGTGTTGGCACACACACACACACACACACACACACACACACACACACACACACACACACCTGTGTTCTCCCTCAAGTAGAGATTCACGTTTCACAAGGGCTGTCATGTACTCACTGAGATCAGATGCACAGCGAATAAGTTTGAAAAAGATAATAAAAATGAATTTTAAAGTCAAAACTACTGTGGTGAACAAGGCATATTTACATGGATAGTTTTAACAAAGAATAGTTTTCTCTACCTGGGTTCTAAAAAGAGTAAAGTAACAATAAAAAGCAAATTCTGTCTTTGACTCTAGTCACCATTTTAACTTGGAGAAACTGTCTCTTGCCTCGATTTTAATGATGTAAAATTGGAATAATAATTACTACTTGGCAAAGGTGCAATAAGAAACATTAACTTACACACATATGCACCGAACCAAGTTGCTGACATCTGGAGATATTCCAAAATGTAGTCTCGATGGCAGTGGTGATAAATACCAGAATCTGCCATCTTGAATGTGGCTAGCCCTATGCTAATGGTGAATGGGAAAATGCTTTGCCTCTCATTATCAATCCTTTTGCCACCAAGAAAGGTAATATAAATAGTTTCTAAAATTAGTCAATAAGCTCTTGACACTAACCAGGAAACTGCACAACTGTGCTTCTGTGGACAAGTGACTTCAAATCTCAGACACTGTTAGGTTAGTGTGTGTGTGTGTGTGTGTGTGTGTGTGTGTGTGTGTGTGTACATTTGAGAATAATATACATATATATGAGGATATGAACCTATTTGGAAATTGGAATCTAAGTAATTTTTAAAATGAATTATAACAAGGTTTTAAAGCCATGGTGTATTTTAAAAGATGCTCTTTGGAACAAACAGCTCTATCTAAGCAGGCTTCACCATGTCATCTATTTATATTCATGATCAGAGGATAACATTTATAAGATATGTTATGTATCTTTGCGTGTTTGTCACCTCTGTGTTTTAAGGAATCCTCTGTGTCCCACCAAGGGACACAAATTTTTTCAGAGTTCAAATCTGTCCTGGTTCTCTTCTGATGCCTTAATTAATATGTACTTATCTATAATCTCTTTTGAAGGGTTAATTATACACCTTTGCACCTTTGTGTCTAAAAACTGAATGAGAAATATCAAATAAATTAGTGATTTGGACTTGTGTATTGTTTGTGTGCAGAGGTATCTGTTGGGACGTGGTTCTAATGCTCTGTTTTGATTTGGCTCCCAAATCCAGAATCTGTGTCCAGATGCTGAAGATCCCAGTCCCCAACTGTTTTTTGATTGATTAATAAGGTGCCAAAGGCCAATGGCTGGGCAGTGAGAGAGACAGGACTTTTAGGTTCTCAGGAGAAGAAACCCAGGCAGGAGAAAAGAAGGTAGGATGGACCACCCTGGAAGGAAAAGAGGAAGTAATGGTCAAAGTATAAATGCAAGAAGGAAAGAGATCCTCAGAAGGGGTGCTCAGAAGTGCATTGGGCAGCAAAGATATGCGCCCTGCCCAGAAGGAGCCAGGGCAACAAGATAAAAGATAGATTTTAAAAGATGTTAAGTCAGGAACGCTGGAGGGGGGAATGTGCTGGCTGCTGGGAGGTTAGAAATGTGCAGCCATTGAGCTAATCAAGACTTAACAAAATTACATGGCCTATGTGTCTTTCATTGTAAATCCAGAGAGCTCCTGGGCTGGTGCAGCAATCGCTGGTTAACTAATTCACTGCCACAGAGACCAAATGTGTATTCAGTATGTCAATCTTCAGATTGTTTGACAGCATCTCCCTTAATGGTCCTCTGCATGTTGGCTGGCTATGGGACACATTCAGATTGCAACTACACAGAGAATTCCAATATTGCACGAAAAGATTGTACTGTTTCTGAGTTCTGAGCCTGACTTGATTTTGAAATTGATTTTGTAATTAAGATCAAAATGCTGTATTCCTAACTTGATATTTGTAAATCTTGTTGAGTAGTAGAAGAACAAACACCTGCTCGTCTTTGGACAGCCCCAGAGTACCAACACTACTGATGGAATTCTGACTTATTTTACATAACTCAGCCAAGATGAAAACTTAATTATTAACTATAGTATAGCAGAGAAACAGCAAGGTCCCATTCTTAAAGATTTTAGTAAATGTCTTTGCCCAATTATAAAATCACATAACACTGCTCAGGCAATGAAATGAAACTGACAAAGCATGCTACCGACATCTGTTTTGAAAATTAAGATTTATAGTTTTGTAAAATATTGACACCAGGTAAGTAAAGTAAATCAACAAAAAAAATCATATCTAGGCACAACAGAAATAATGATATATTCTTTAACATGACCATAGTATGACTCTGTTTAATAACGTTATGATCATCTTTTCTAATAATAATACATCACTTGACTGAAGGATTTCATTTTTTTCCCCTTTGTTTTGTCAGTATTAGGGGTTCAAACCCGGGGTCTTATGCCTGTGCCTGACCAACTCATACTCTACTGCTAGACAGTGTCTTTAGTTTGTAGGACATCATTTCTGAATGATTTTCATTAAGTCAATTTGTAGGAAAATTTGTCTAATCCTATGCTTTCAGACAGAACAATGTTGAAAATTGCCAAGTCTTTATAGTTTTTCCTAATTATTTTCTGGGAATATTATATTATTTGGTACCATGTTTGATAAGAAATTTCTGTGATTATGTCTATTCATAATACTTCATTTTTAGCCATTCAGTTATTCTGGATTTCAGATGAATTAAGTATTGGAATCACTATGATTATACTTTAAGCAGATATAGTTTTTATCATTGATTTCTATTTTCTGTATTAATATCTTCAATAATTTTAGATATTTTCCTTGAAGTATGAGCTAATAAACGTATTAGCTGGTTTGCAGTGACTTAGTTTAGAGTCAGAGAAAAAAAAAGAACCCTTTAACCCATCAACTGGTTATGGTTTGAATGACACCATCGTTTCAGGGAACTTGGGTTCCCAGATCCGAAGGTTTGGTGGCATTGCATGGGACAGTTGTGGCTGGCTAATGAGGTTTCCCAAACCTGCAGTCAGTAGTTGACTTATCAATGGTAGAACTGCTATGGTATCATATCTGTTCAACACAAAGACTTCAATTCATGACATTAGAAGCAACAGCTTTTTCAGAAGATCAATTAGTTTATAGTCTGTACTAAAAATAATAACTTAAAACTCTTAGAAAAAATAGGGAATAGTTTAGAATGATAATTATGCTAGTTACTAGATATCCAATTTTAAAATAAAATTTCATTCAACATAATTATACAAGTAAGATATTGAAGATTGTTTTGAATAAATTGAAGACTCCAAAGTTCTGAAGAGTGGGTAGAATTTTTTTCTTTTTTTTTCCTGAGACAGGGTTTCTCTGTAAACCCTGGCTGTCCTGGAACTCACTTTGTAGACCAGGCTGTCCTCGAACTCAGAAATCTGCCTGCCTCTGCCTCCCGAGTGCTGGGATTAAAGGCGTGCGCCACCACACCAGGCTTTGGATAGAATTTAAAATGTCTTCAGTATATCATTGCACATATAAGTCAATAATGTATCTTTAAGCAGAGATCATTTGAAAAAAATATATTTTTTCTTAATCCCCCACTGTGTGTTTATGTGTGTATGTATATGTACATATATTCACAATGCCCTCTCCAAATGGCTAACAATTTGCTTATAGTTTTATGTTTCTGTATTAAAACATCCTGGTCAAGATTCAAATTATAAACCGGGTTGACCTGCAGACAATCATAATAATACAAAAATCAATGTATCTTTTAAAATGGCTTATGGTGTTTCTATAAGAATCTTGGTGCTACTTTGGACTTGGTCACATTATAAGGCTTATTTTTACTTTTCATTACTCTTCATGATTTCTTTACTCTAACAAGTATTGTACCCTGCTCACAGGGTACAACAAAACAGCTTTCCTGAACTAAAAGGCTTGTATTTGGCATAATACATTTGATACAACTTATTTTTGGAAATAAACAACATTAGCATGAATCTGCTTAGTTTATGATTTCTGTATCTGTCTGCAAAGTTCCTGCCAGAGTCAGTGCATTGACAATAGGGCATTTTAGACAGTCCCTATACAAATGATTTTACTCTTCAAAATTACTCATACGTATTATGATTTCTAAATTTAACATTTTAATGTATATTTTATTCCTCTGTATACAATACAAAAGGACTTCATTATCAAGCATTTCATTAAATTCATTTTCAAAAGCCATCATTTACTACCTCATTCAGGATGACTGAAAAAGAAATCACAAGGCTATGTTTTCATGGCCATAAGTGGGAGGGTATGGGGGGGAAATGTTTAGACAAACGTAGTTAAATTACAAAACTATACTCCTTTAAACCTGCAAGCAGCTTATTATAGACATAGACAAAGAAACTATAACACAGGTTTCTCAATATAATCCTTCACAAAGATAGGCTTACAGCCAGTCCTTATTATGTTCCCCTCCATGGTGACCACTGCCTTACTCAATATACTAAGAATATTAAATCTTAATTCAGTAATGTGCCATAAATGTTCTTGAATAATATATATTTAGAAAGTTCCTCAAAGTTTATAAATATGAAGCAGTGACTATGCTCAAACTGTTGTAGCAACGGGGATGTTACAGAGCATCATGTCCTATCAGTGCATTAGGAGTTCAGGAATCCCTGTTGGAATATCCCATTTCTCCTGAAAGCACAATCTCCCAGTGTGAAGCCCCTAGCTCTTTCACACTTCTATACTGTTTCTATCCCCTCCTAACTTAAACCATTTTTGTTTTCTTTATGCCTTTCATCTTTCCACTTTAGTCGAGGACTTGATCAATTTTTCTTTCCTACTCAACGATTATAGTTATCAAAGTTGAAAAATAGGTTGAAACACAGACACATACACAGATACATACACACACAGTATTAATCTTGGGGTCTCAGCCTATCATTTTCAGTGTCTCCATGCAAACTAATATGATTTTTGCTCTAATTACTTGAATTTTGAGCAGTTTGGGATCTTGGTTAACACAGAATAAGGAAATCAAATACCAGCAACAGAGCAGTGTCTAGGCTCCTTAGAGAGAACTTTAACACACAATAATTACCACAAGAAATTATTTGTAGGATCTTCATTCATTTGAGAACTGTTTTCTGAACACAGTTTTCAAGTATTGCCTTTAACATTGTAGATATGTCAGTGAAAGACACCAACTTTGTTCTCATGTTGCTCACATTTTAGTAGATAAGAAACTGACTTGGATAATAAACAAAAGATTGATACAAGATTTTAGTAGAGGGACACACCTTGTAAGTAGAAAGGGTTCCATGCTCAAGGAAGTCACCCAGCACTGGCATACAGTCCACGTGGTCATTGTGAGACATAATTGACAATGAAGTCAAGAGAAGAGTCTTGTTGAAGAGTTTTCAGGTTAAGAGTGATGGGAAAAGACCTGTTCTATGGATATTTGTGCCTGTTTCCTTCAGGGATGATTCTTACCCAACAGTTTGTAAGCACAAAGGGAAGGGAACCAGAAAGACAAGGACAGGCACAGGAATTCATTTCTTACCTTGTCTGATACCAACCTCTCCTCAAATCCTATTGCTTGGGACTTGGTTTTTACTAAATGACTCCCTTAGTAATTCTGTTTGAATGACAATGGAGTTGTTAGAGTTAGTGTGATCAAAGTAGAAATTCCACAACTGAGTTTTCTTTTTAAAAGTTCTAAATCACTATATATCATTATTTGTTTTCATCATTCTTTGTCTTGGATACAGGGTATGGTTTCTGTACACAGTAGACAAGTTTTTGTAATTGGCTTTTGTGAGAGGAAAAATTTTCTATAAATCAGTGTAATGCACGTAGAAATCCAGCTAACAATTGAATCTGAAGGAGAGCAAGTCTCTTCACTCATGTACTATATTGGGAAAATAAAGACCAAAATAAATGTATTTACTCATGTTTTTATGTGAAACACTCCTTTACTCATTATAAAAAGCCCACAAATTAAACTATTTGCATTATCCGTGAACTTGCATTCAAGTCAATCTACTGCATGTTCTGCCTTTTTAAAAAAACAGTCACTGCATCGCCATTTACCTCTGGACTCTAAATGTTTCTTTTATGGGACCTAGTCTTATAGTGTTCTTGGTACTAGGCTTTATGATGCTTGCATTTCCAGTAATGGTTTGGCAGTTTGCCACGGAGTACAACAGCTAGGAAATATTTTGCTAGGGCAGCTTCAAATCTTCATAAACATGGTCAATTTATAATAAGCATTAATGGGCAACAAAAATGATGATCTTTTACAACTATATATTTTACAGAGAGGAATCATATGTAGGGTTTGCTATACAAAAACAAAAAAATGAAATATGAACTCACTGAGGTATGGATGTGTAATTTCTATGATTACTTAAAATTAATGTTTAATAGATCTAATTGAAGCAGAATTACAATATACAGACAGTATGTATCAACACTAGTGCATTTTGTTATGTTTATTGCCCTGCTCAGTGCCCACCTCACAATAAATCTGAAGTACCAAGAGAGTTTTGTTAGGGCTGAATTTCATCCTAGTCACAACACAAACGAGTGTTGACGAGTGCTAACCAATGTGTCTCAAACCTGGATACCCTGAGAAAAGAGAACAGTAATGTATCTATACTCAGGTTCTGCTATGAAAACTAACTTAAATTGTCTGGGACAAGTTTTAGGTACACAGGAAGTTTTAAAGCATCCCAGATGACTCTGGTATATGAAAGATTGAATGGAGAGTAAAGAAATGATAGAAATGTGATTGAGTGGTAATTTTAGATATATTCTAAATCTGCTATTAGTTATAGTATCCCAAAGACGTAATAAGACTGCCTAACCCATGGCAATCGGAAATACAAATGAAATGAAATGTTGGAAAAATATCACATGGACAGTTTCTCGTGCTGCAGCATTAAGGTTCCTGGGACAGAGATGCAAGGGATACACTTTGTATTTCTTTCGGGGACAAAGGAGCACTGCGTAGCACGGTAAAGTAAATTTCTATTTATAAATAAAGGGGACTTCTAAGGAGTGTTTTCATTTTGAAGACACTGAAGAGTTAAAGGCAGACAGTAAGACATCTTGATAAGAGGGAGACCATGAACTAAGTTCATTTTAGAGAATAAAGATAGTGAGATGCCGGAGACATCTGAGTGGTCAGATGTGTGCAGTCACCCGTGTCAGTTGTGGAGGGTCTGATTAGGCTATGTCTTCTGTAGACAGTAAGAGATGTGGAACCCTGCCTTTCTGTAGAGTTAGTTAACTCTAGTTTCTTTGAACAAGTTTATGTGAGATCCATGAGGGAAAGGGTTTACAGTCGCATGTCCTTTCTGAAGAACGTGGTCATGGGACCTAGTCTATGCTGCAAAAATCGGGAAGCTCCATTGGCAGCCTTGTTCTTTTGCTGGTAAGGCTTTCAGGGTATATAGGATCATCCCAATCTGTGCTGTTGAGCTGTTTATGCTATACATTATATTGACATTATTTGCCTTAACCTAGGGAAAGAAGAACAATAAAATCTAACCCCCTCCCATCCACTTCCCAGGCATTCAATGCATGGGCTCTGCCTGACGGACTCATCTTTGCATAATCACAGTAACCTTCGGATGTCTGATGAAATGTTTCCTCCCTTTGTAAACCATTTGCCTGGCTACTGCACTTGACCATGTGTGAGATAGTTTCTTTATTATCCCTGCATGTGCTCTAGGAGGTCCATGCTATCTCTATCATGCAACATATACATGAAATTAAATTTGTTTAACACTTATTTTTATGCTTTGGTGTGTGTGTGTGTGTGTGTGTGTGTGTGTGTGTGTGTGTGTGTGTTCATGCGTGCATGTATGCATTCTTCTTGCACATTGGACGTCTCTGTGCTATATATCCTTGTTTGTACATGTGGAGTCTCAAGGAGAGCCTCATGTGTATTAACCTAGCAATTTCTCTGCATTATTCCCTTGACGCAGAGTCTTTCACTGAACCTAGAACTAAAGAAGCAGCCAGAAAGCCCCTGTAGTCCTGCTACTGTCTTCACAGTACCAGGGTCACTATAGGTATGCAGACAAAAGCAGAACCATTTGTAGTAGAGATTTTAATTTGGGTCCACATGCTGTCATGTCTTGAGGAAATTTCATCCAGCTCTGAAAGGGATTTTGAAAGTGCTAGTTTGTGTTTCTCTTTCATTAGATTTGGAACTTTATGAAGACTTAGTCAGTTCAGTATCTGCATTTTAGTTCATTTTCACGACTACTGTCCGGCACTTGCTAAATTGTCTTGTAGCAAATGCATTTCAAATTTTATTTAGCATTATTATGAACATTCAATAATCGTATTAAGTTGTTTTAAAAATTATCCCCAGAATTAGTTACAAGGATAATTGCAGATTCTGGACTACACTACTCAAAGTATGTAGCTGAGATCTTTATTGATGCAACTCCTCTCTCAGGGACACTTGGCTCTTTCACCTAAAATGAACAATTCCACATGTTTTTCTGTAGCACTTCATTCTAATTTCCTAAGCACTATTTTGCTATTTTGCTATTGTGCAGATTTCAAACCATGTTCTGACTCCGCTTTCTTTACTTCATTTTCTCATGCTTTCTTAGCAATGGAAACCACTCTATTTGAAGTGGAACCCAAAACATTCAGCTGGTGATCTATCTTCACAGAATGAACTCATTCTGATCCACCCTAAAGCCACCTGTGATGCAGACACTGCAATAGTGTCTGATTTGTGAGCTTCTTGAATTTCTTCCCTTAAATCTGACTTTCTATTCTCCAGCCTGGGACCTAAGCAGGACAAGCAATGATTAGGTACTTTCTGGCATTTAGCATTAAAATGAATGCCAGCCAGTGTGTGAAGTATAATCTGCTGCAGTGGTAATTACTCTCTCTATATAAGTTACGTTAAAATGATATTATTATCTGGTAAACAGCTTGAATAAAATAAAACTGCTATAAAAATCTATTCAAGATAGTAAGAACCTAATTTAATTTTTGTATGACTGCTTTGGTATTATGTTATATTTTATGATAGATAAACTGAAGACTTCCATGGACACTGCATAAGAGGGTATAGCATGTGGAGTTTACAAATTAAAATCTAATGATCTGTTTCCTGAAATTTTCCAGAAAATAGCAGCAAAGTATATTGCTTCCCATATATATATATATATATATATATATATATATATATATATATATATATTAATAAATCTATATTTTTATTTTAAAAGTTTGTATTATACTTTAACTTAGCAGAAAGTGAATAAAGATGAGGTCTCAGATGAGAAGCGTGGGACAAGCTGCAAAGGCTAGCTCAGGACCTTTACATGGGTTCCAAGGCAATGTTAATGCAGTACTATGTCCTTGATGCCTGCTGTAGACATATATTAGTTCAAAGCCTGAACAACTTTCCTTCTATACCATTTTACATATCGTTGAAATATAGGTAGCAATTTTACTTTATTATTGGCATATGTACAAAATTCCAAAAGAATAATACTATCCACGGTTCACTTGCTGTGGCTGGACACTGTGTGCTGTGTATTCATTTACTCGTTCAGTTCAGCACACTAGTTTGGACACTCTCTCTTGATTGAGCCTATTGTGCCTTCTTTCTTACATACTGCTTTGAGCTTTTGTCTGCTCTGCTCTCTTGTTCTTCACTTAGTCCACTCTACTTGCCCCGCCCACTCCTACTACAAATTATATAATGGCTGGTTTCTTAGAAGCCCTTGGCTTTTTAAAAATGCGTCCTTCGGTTTGCTCCGTTGTGAGCCAAAAAAACAATTAGACACTGGAGAAAAATATAAAATCATATTTTATACTAAATTTTGACTGACTTAGTCAAAATGCTTCAAGTGGTTTGTACATTTAAACCTTGCTTAAATCAAAGAAGGGGGGGGCGAAGGGGAGGAGGACTTTGAATAGGAGCTGGTAGATTTCACTTAAGCACAGATTCTTTTGTGAAGAAATCTGACACAGAAGATTGAAGGGAAAAAAGTAGTTCACAGAAGGTGTGGGTGAGGGGATGGTAAAAAAAAAAAATGTGTAACACAAAATGTGGACATTTGAGAGGTACGCCTCATTGCTTTGCATCGATGATTTGCATATTAAGAAGTCAGGAGTCTTCACATTAATGAATCTCTAACTAGTTTCTGACACAATAGACTGATATGTCCCTGGAGGAGTCATTATGGTCTATCATGTCAATGATCCGCATATTAATGACTCTCTAACAGGCTCATCAACAGGTAGCCTAAATAGGTTCCATTGAGTTCTTTTTCATTTGCTTTTTAAATGTATCTTCTCTTCTCTTCCTTTTGTAATACTATTGTGAAGAATTGACAAAAAGGCCCATTAAGATAATTTTAATGTGTGACTTAAGTTCACAAAAGCATTAAATTTAGAAATGGTGCCTTAAGACCTACCAGGAGTGCCTAAAAAAAAAGTTCCTAAATGCAGTTAAAAACAAAACTTATTTGATAAGGGAGCTCTTATTTGGATTTTAATATGAACCATCTAGTCTAATTTACTCAGTTCCTGACTCTCTTGATATATTAATTTCTGATGTGTTTAGTGCAAGTAGAAGAACTAGTTTGAAAGTATGATTATAAAATGAAATGTCTGGAATATGGAATTAGATTCCAAAAGACTCCATAACATATAGAGTATGAAACATTTATTTAAACTAGAACAATAATTAATGGTAGAAATAATTTTAATATATATAAGAAATGCTAGACATAGCTAATGTAATAATACGCTGAATAGATCATGATCTGAAGGAATCATTTTATAACTTTAATATTCAATATTTAAATGTACCACATTTTCTGTATCTATTCCTCTGTTGTGGGATATCTGGGTTCTTTCCAGCTACTGGCTAATATAAATAAGGCTTGGATGAACATAGTAGAACATGTGTCCTTATTACATGTTGGAGCATCTTCTGGGTATATGCCCAGGAGTGGTATTCGTGATCCTCAGGTACTATGTCCAATTTTCTGAGGAACCTCCAAACTGATTTCCAGAGTGGTTGTACCAGCTTGCAATCCCACCAGCAATGGAGGAGTGTTCCTCTTTCTC
>NC_034591.1:35498207-35507069 GCF_900095145.1 Mus pahari | reverse complement strand
GGTGCAACAACAATATGAACTAACCAGTACCCCCTGAGCTCATGTCTCTAGCTGCATATGTAGCAGAAGATGGCCTAATTGGCCATCATTGGAAAGAGAGGCCCCTTGGTCTTGTAAACTTTATATGACCTAGCACAGGGGAAGGCCAGGGCCAAGTAGTGGGAGTGGGTGGGTAGGGGAACAGGGGCGGGGAGGGGGATAGGGAACTTTTGGGATAGCATTTGAAATGTAAATAAAGAAAATAATAATAAATTAATTAATTAATTTAAAAAATCAATGTTTAATTAAAAGTCAAACGGCAAGATTCCTAATATCTTAAAATTTTTAAATAGCTTGGAACATATCTAATTAATTCTAATTATTATATTAAAGATACTAGTTGATTGTTTAAAACAAACATGGAATCTATGGTGTCTCGTAAAAATACTGAAGAATTGCGGCTGGAGAGATGGATCAGAAATTAAAATCACCAGCTGCTTTTCCAGAAACCTCTTGTTCAATTCCCAACATCATCATTAGAGCTAAGGACGATCCATAATTTCAGGATCTGAAACCCTCTTCTAGCTTTGCTTCCAAAGGCACAAGTAAAAGAAGGGGAAGAGAGGAGAAAGAGAGAGAGGTGTGGAAAGGAAGACAAGAACAGAGAGTGGAGAGAAAAGAGAGAAGCAGGGAGTGGGAGGAGAGAGGAGAGAAGAAAGCATGTGCGTAGTAGAGGACAGAGGTCAATAACCAGTATTTTTCTCAAATGAATCTGCACCTTACTTTTAGAGACAGGGTCTCTTATACATGCAAGTTATACATGCAATCAAAAAGTCCATACACATTATTAATAAATAAGTAAATAAAAACAATGAAGAATTGTTCTATTGATACTTTCATTACATAATGAACTAATTTGCTTGGCTTACTGTAGACAAGAAAGAAATATTAATACATCTCTGAAGTTCTTTGTCAGAATCCAAGATTGGGAGAAAAATTGGTAAATTTTAGCATTTTGATCTTTATTAAATAGACTAAAATAAACAACCATAAAAGAGCAGACATCAGCATGTTGGGGCCTGAGGGACCCCGGCTTCTTAAGGGGGTTGCACCAGCTCATTACTCTAACCCCATCCCGCACCCTCAGTATTCTTGGTTGCCAATTTGACTACATCCGGAATGAACTAAAACCAAAGTGGCAAGGCACACCTGTAGAAAAAATTTTTTTTTCTTTAATCATTTGAAGTGGGAAGACCCAGTTTCCATACAGATCTTTGAATGTGAAAAGATCTGCCTTTCATGCTGATCTTTGGAGGTGAGAGGATCCTCCTTTAATATGAGCCACACCATCTGGTGTATGTGTGCGTGTGTATGTGCATGTGTGTGTGTGTGTGCATGTGTGTGTGTGCATGTGTGTGTATTATAAGTAAAAGTACATATAATTATGTATATATATATATATATATATATATGTGTGTGTGTGTGTGTGTGTGTGTGTGTGTGTGTGTGTGTGTGTTATAAGTAAAAGTACATATAATTATGTGTGTGTATTCAATATGTAGAATTATAAGAATAGAGGAGAGGGTCAACATCAGGTGTCTTTTCTGAGTACCTCTCCATCTTACTTTTTGAGGCAGGAACTCTCATTAGTCTGGATTTCACCAATTGGTTAGATAGACTAGCTAGCTAGTCCTGGAATCCTCATGTCTCTGCTTTATCAGAACTGGAATGTCAGGTGCCACTACACTGGATTTTGTATATCAGTGTTAGACACCTGAACTCACATGCCATCGTTAGTACTTTGCCCACTGAACCAATTCTCAGTACCTAAACCACTGTGTTCAGAAAACCAGATAACTTAATGATTATTGTGAACACTACAGATTTTATTGGGAAAACAGAATATTTACAAATGTCTTTTAATATGTGTCCTGACATTACTCCTGACATTACTAACTCAGTTTTATCTTTGCTAAAATCGGTTTTTAATAGAACAAAAGTTGAGAAAAATTTGAAGAGATTGTTAGTATGAATGTATTAATTTGGGGCAAATATACATATTAATATTCTAAAATTTTTTGAAAGATGTAGAAAGGCAGCTCTTAGGAATCAGATTGTGGGAGATTTTGAAGAATGAGCAATCAAACTTTGGAGACAGCAAGGGTTTCAGCTGGACAGTCACTAGTTTCCTGACATCTACCTGCATCATGGTTGTAATTATGCCCTTTAAGAACTTAGATAAAGTAAGGACCTTAGGGCACTAAGTTTGAGAGTTTTCTTTTCCCCAGACAAGTTGCTGATATACATTCTTTAGTTGTTCAGGACCCATCACCTAAAGACATTTACATTTCTCTCCATAAAATATAATTGGCAGGTGGTAGCAGAGAAGTCCCTTAAGCCAGGTTTATCTATAGTCTTCTTCTACTTAAAATTCATGAATTCTGCTTGTAATTACATCACATTCCCAAGAAACCTACAATGTTTTTTTAGTCCACATCTCAACTTCCAAGATTCTACTTAATGATGTACTAGACCCTCCTCAGTCAGTGCCTTGAGAAGTGCACATCACTTCCGTCAATATGTGTGATGCTTGAGTCAATGACAGAGTAATAAAATGTAAGATGCCCTTTCTGCTGTGGAGAGGAGCTAGACAAAACAGCACCCACCGCACTGACATGACCAAACACATTCAGACTTGTAATTTTTCTTGCTAGAAAATAATGAAGAATCTTTGAAAAAACAAACAACAGAAACCTACTAAGATTTTCTCCAGGAAAGTATGACTTTCAATTGCTTCTTTCTCTGTGATTGAAACTGTTCTTCACAAAAATACAAAGCATCATTGATTTTAAATTGAAGTATCAAGATGAAACACAATGTTCTAATATGTAAATTGAAACAAAATATATTTTGTAATATGGTTTCAGGGTCTCCATGGAATTAAAAGGCAAGAGACATGGTTCAGCAGGTAAAGACTGGGCAGTAGTATGCCACCCAGACGGACAACCTGAGTTCAATGATCTACAATTAACTCGTTTAGATTACCTCTGATCTCTTTACAGACACAATACACAGACACACACACACACACACAAACACACACACACACACAGACACACACAGACACACACACACACACACACACACAGGCACACATGCACATGTGCATATACACAATTAAAATTTTTTGAAGAGATGAAAAACTGGAAGAAATTCCATGGCATTTTAGCTGGCTAGGAGTTATTACAACAGTGATTCTACTTTCTCTAAAACAGAAAGATAACTCAGTGAAGTTCTCCAAGAGCTTGAGCTTATGCTTTCCCATGCTTGAGCAGTTCACTTAATTCCCTCAACCACCTTGTACTTTATTATCCTTGGCTTTTAGTTGTATTTCAAAGTTTTATGAATTTGGTTTTTGTGTTGTGCTTTATCCTATACACTTGTTTATCTTAACTGATGGTAAATATTAGCAAAGTTTTCATACTTGCGAAGCTTTGAACATGTTTTTGAACATACATGTTTTGAACATGTATGAAATGTAGGAAATAAGTGACTCCACAATACACAGTAGAGAGTAAAAAAGAAGACCTGTAATTTTGCTCAAATTGGTTACATTACTACTTCAAGTTAACAACTACTCCTATTATTTTATTTAAAAATTTTCACATATAATATATTTTTATCAAATTACTTTCCTTCCCTTACTCTTCCCTAAACTTCATCCCCCCCCCCCCGTGTGTCTTAAAACCAACAAGAAAAGAAAAAAATCAAAAAATGCAAAAAATACAAAAAGAGAAACAATAGAAAGCACATCATATCGGGTATTAATCTGAAGACTTAGTAGATAAAAAACAAAAGAAAATGAAAACAACCACCAACACCAATACTCACACCACCACCACCAACAGAGCCAGCTTTAACATTCAAATGTTCTCCTCTAAAGGTGGTGACAGTTAGCCTGCACTAGCAATCAAGAATTTTGGAGGTTGAGGCAAGAGGATTAATAATTTTATGGTTATGTCCCTGGGCTACAAGAGGATATCAAGTTTTAAAGAAACAAAATGGAAAATAAAATCTTGTAGAAGATGTTCACAAGGGACATAAATGAGACCACATCTTGAAACACAGACCATCATGTAAAGCATCTTAAGTACTGCTTTTTAGCATAAAATGGGAGGTGATGAACAAACATTTGAAGGCCGATCCTTTATAGACGTTGGAGCAGTATTAAGGCGCATCAAATTCAATACCCTTTAGGAAATGGTTCTTTGTTATAATCAAATTTTTTTTAACACTATTAGAGTAGTTATGCTTTGCACCTGACATCCTCATTCTGCCACTCAGCCTGATGGGTTGATGACATCCATCATACCGGGATATGGTTTTGTTGAACAAGTCTTTGAGTCAAGTTTCTCCAGTAAGTTACAGGGCATATATGAGATTTTAGCACCATGGTATTATAGGAGTTTAGGAAAAAATATATTATTAACTATCCTAAAAGTGCTACATTTCAACATTGATGAAATGAACCATAATCCAGGAATGGTAGGACAACAGCCCCCACATGTCTAGAATTATTAATTTGGTAACATTCTCACACAAGGTAAATTGTGTAGTAAATGAAGGTGGGAATGGGCACCCAGGCGGGCCACCTTGAGATAATGTGCTTAACTGAAGATTGCTTGTTTAGAATGTCTGCTGAACTTTCTTGGAATGTGAGCTTATGATAAGAGACTATTTTTAAAATTTAAGAGTGTATGAGCCACAGTCTGCAAGTTTTTGTCCTAAAAGTAGCTTGTGAATTAATGAGAACATGTGGTAGATATTAAAAACAAATTTTTTTTTAATGGAGATGGGCATCAGCTGCTATTCTATAATATGTAATCTGTACAGTGCTTATGGCACATCATTATTAGTAACAGTATTGATGATAACAAGTATTATCAGGTCTATGTGTTGTAAAGTATAAAAAAATAATCACTTTGTAAGGGACTAAATGATGTTGTAGAGGAAAACAAAGTATTGAGGTATTATGTATCTGGCTTGAAATCACAGTAATAGCTAAGTTCAAGTTTAATAACAGGAAAAATATATTTGAATGGAAAAATTGGTGTTCTTTCCAAGGCTTTTGATCTTCTCAGAAGAATCCTGGCTTAGGGACCGGGACAATAGGGTATCTAACTTAATCACTAGTTATCTTTTTGTAATTTTGTCAACATTGTAGAGCTGATTCTCCTTCTCTCTCTCTCTCTCTCTCTCTCTCTCTCTCTCTCTCTCTCTCTCTCTCTCTCTCTCAAATGATAGGATGATATTTTCTTAGTATGGGGTCCCTTATAAATCTAAACACTATTCAAATTAAACCTTGCTAAGAGGTTAAATGAACTCATCATGTTTCTCTCATTTAATGTCCTTGCCAGATATCCATTAATTAGTTAAAACAACAACAGCTACAGCAACATCAAAAACCCAACCTGTCAAAAACATACAGTAACCCTTTCCACAGTCTGCCTTAAACTAACTCCAGTTTCATCCTTGATTTTCCTCATGACAATTCAAACCTTATGAGAGTCCTAATGCTCTCAGATGCATCCTGTTTTGTGTATATATATATATATATATATATATATATATATATATATATATATATATATATAAAACCAGAAACTTCTTACTTCTCAATTAGTGAATTCAGAACGAATCTGTGAAATATCCCCAACTTTCCTTATTTTAATGTTCTTTCATCTCTAAGGCAGTAGCTACCATATCTCATTATTTATTATAACATTTATAGTTCATTGTAATCATTATAATTTCCTGATTTATCTATTCCTATCATTATTTCCTTGTTTGCTTGGAGTAAGTATCTAGATATTACTAATGTTTTATTTCTCAATATTTGCTATAGTTAATAGTACATATTCAAGCTATCTGTAGAAGAATGAATGGCCTCTCCAGATTAAATAATATGCATGACTATACTATGTAACTCTAAGTCTATGGGAATGAACTATTGCTCCAAAGAACCTACATAAGCTTTAACCAATTTTTAAAATTAATTTTAAAAATCTAAATTAGAACAATTACATTTACTAATTTGACCCCAGAATTCTAAACTTGGGATATTATCACACTTTAAGCCTTAGAATATACACAGATGATCATTTGCTGCTTTTCCTTGATTAAATTTTGTGTAAAGAAGAGATGGCATCATTAAAATGCTGGCAAGAGAAAAGAAAGAAAAGGGGAAGCTAGAAAGAAAGAGGGTTGTGCATTTATTCAACAGCATTTCTTTGCTATTAGACTGCATCAGGCAGTATGTCAATCACCAGGAATACAAGAGAAAAAAAAAAAAAAAAAAGGAAAAACGTTCTCAGGACACAAATGGGATCTGAGAGATCGTAAAAGATAGCTTTACTTATGTCATAGTCAGATGTACTGATGGAGGTGGGTCCTCCTGTCAATAACCAATAGTCCTCTTTTTAAAAATTTTTCCCATTTATTTATTTATTTGTTTGTTTGTTTATTTATTTATTTATTCACTTTACATCCTGATCATTGTGATCATGGCCTGCCCATTTGCCCCGTCTGTCCCCATCACACATTCCCCTCACCATCTACTTCCCCTTCTCCTCTGAGAGAGTGGAGACCCACCTGGAGTATACCCCCAACCTGGCACATCAAGTTTCTGCTGGGCTAGCCACATCCTCTCTCTTATTGAGGCTAGACAAGGCAGCCCCCAAGAGAACAGAATCCATAGGCAGACAACAGGTTTAGTAACTGGCTCCCTTGGCCCCACCCCAACTTCCCTTGTTGGGGTACCGGAATGAAGATTTGAATTCCCTTTGGTTGCTGGTTCAGTTTCTCAGACTCTCAAGGGTCCAGGTTAGTTGATTCTGCCATTTTCCTGTGGAATTCCTATCCCTTCGGGGGATCCTCATTTGGGTGGCTCAGTCCTTCCCCCGTCTCGTCCATAAGATTCCCTGAGCTCCATCCAATGTTTGGCTGTATGTCTCTGCATCTGTTTTAGTCAGCAGCTGTGTGGAGCCTCTCAGAGGACAGTTACACTAGGCTCCTGTCTACAAGCACAGCAGAGGATTATTCATAGTGTAAGGGATTGGTGCTTGCCCGTGTGTTCATCTCTTTTTTCTAATTATATACCTGTTTAATTAAACTCTATTGTATCTGTTTAATTAAACACTTTAGATATAATTGGTCAAATAAGTGTTACTACAAAGTTAAGAGTGATGTTTGGTTTACACATATCCTATAATATATTGCAAAGACCAAACTACATGCTCTCATAAGTTATCTAAAACTAGGATCTAGACTTTAGATACTGTAAATGATCAACTAACTCTATGCAAAAATATAAAACAATAACAAAAACCAGACTTTTGATGATCAGATATACTGATTTCTTCCTCTCAAATTGCCTTACCAATGGTAACTATAATGCTGAAAAAAATCAAGATTTCCTTCAGGTACTGGTTCTTCATTGTGTTGATTTTATGTAATACAAACATCTTCTCCCCAAATTTAACCTGTTTTTTTTTTTAATTTTACAATATCTTTTAAAATTTTTATTTTGTTTTATTATATGTGCATGAATATTTTGCCTGCATGTATGTCTATATTGTGCAAGCATGCCTGGTGCCTTCATATGTTAGAAGATGGTATCAGATCTCCTGGGACAGGAGTTCTTGGTTGTTATGAGCTACAGTGTGGGTACTGGGAATTACACATGGGTCTTCTGAAAGAATTACAAGTGCTCTTAAGCACTAAGCCACCTCTCAGGTTACCTTTTCTAATGCCTTTCAATGAACAAAGAGTTCAAATTTTAGCAGTAGGGTTAGAAAGATGAATTAATGAATAGGAGCACTTCCTGCTCTTACAAAGGTCCTGAGGGAGTGGTACCATGTGGAGGCTCACCATCACATGTAACTCCAGTTCCTGTGGATCCAAGCTTCTCTTCTGTTTTTCATTGGTATTGTGTACAAGCAGTTCACAGACAATCATGCTCTAAAACATGCACTTACAATCAAAATAAATGTCTTTTAAATATTAAAATTTTAAAAGAGATAAACTAAAGTTTTTATTTTATGATGACTTTTTTATTATTTAATAGATGTTTCCTGCTTGGTATAATCCTATACATTTTCTAGGAATTTTCAAGATTTTGACATGGTAATAATTTAGTTCACCTAGAGCTGAATTTTGCCTATGTTCTACTGTCATTATTTTCACTAAGTATAGTCATGTCCCTCTCTTTCATTTCTGAATATCCTCTTATCTCCCTGCTTCCTGACATGTTAGATCTGACCCTGATGAGACTTTTCACTATTCTTTGAGTCCTATTTCTCAGCTGCTTTGTAGTTTTTCTTATAAATTGTCTTTAAAGTTCACTCTGCATAAGAACTCTTAAAATTATAGAGACATCATTATCCCTCTGTCTTCTCCTTTGAATCACATATCCAAACTCTATGAAATACAGCTTTATAATTTTGACTACAAGTCACTGAATCTTAACATCAACTTTCACAATATTTCATTACTATCTATGAACATGGTATGTGTAACTTCTTTAATATATGCTTATATAGTTTTATCATAGAAAAATTCAGGTTTTATAAGATTTTTCCTATATATGTTCTATATAATATTTCTGCTTCAGGGGCATAAAGCTTTCATCCGTACATGTATCCTTAAATATAAAGTTTTCCTTTATATTCCTGAATGTTCATGTTTTGAAGTCACTCAATCATAATAAGGTTGTTTCATCACTAATTATGTGTCTTAGGGTAAGGTTTTACAAATGAAGCTCTTGTCCTTTTTTTTTTTTTTTTTTTTTTTTTTTTTTTTTTTTTTTTTTTTTGATGTAACCTG
>NC_034591.1:35465445-35497162 GCF_900095145.1 Mus pahari | reverse complement strand
TCTCTCTCTCTCTCTCTCTCTCTCTCTCTCTCTCTCTCTCTCTCTCTCCTTTATAAAAGTTACACAGTCCAGTGTGTAGTGTTGTTGATTGAAGTTTGACTTCGCTTGGGTATAAGGTCTTCCCTGACTGTGGTTGATTTACGAAAGAATATATCACTAAATGAATTTACAAAACTGACTCTTCTTTTCCCAGAACCTCTCAAATGCCAACAAGTTAGCAGCTGGTAGTGGGACTTCATGCCCACATCCTTCCTTTATTCTAGTATTTTGTCTGGCTTGAGTTCTCACAGGTGTTGTACATGATATCATGATCTCTGAGACTTCATACATATGACTGTCCTGCTATGCCCATAAAACAGGCCTCTTAATATCTCTAACCACTGATAATGTATTGCTATGACATTAGATCACGATGTATCTCAAATCTCATCAGAGAAGCTTCTTGGGGAGGGGGGTAGGTGTATGGCAGTTAATACAGAGACCTACAACTGATCAAAGTACTGAACAAGATGCTGCAGGATTTTCAGTCCTAAATAGGCTATCTATATCACATACCTTTCTCCAAGACTCAGAGTTCTTTGCTCAAGAGGAATATAGTTGATAAGAGCCAGAGGGGGTGGGTGCATTTCAGGCTGGTATGTTTTTCAAAGAGATACTACTGTTTGCAAAATTATTGTTTTGTAGGGGAATTTCATAAAAGCAAATCATTGAATAGTTATGGGTCTTGGAAATAGATTAATTCAACTTTCATACTTTAAACTCTATAGTTTAAGAAGTTCTATATACATAGAATGTTAGTTTTATTGTAATGCCCAGAGATGTTTTCAGTAAGGTTAAAATGAAACAACAAAAACTATATACAAAAGTAAGATACCTTCTTACATAATCAAGAAGGGAGAGTTTACAAATTACACATGGTTTGTGAAAATAAAATTAGTCTTCCTGGAATTTTCAATTGAAAAAAAGCCTAGATTCAATTGTACAAGTTTATCAGTAAATGCCATTTTTTAGATTTCTTGTCTTTTTTGTTGTTGGTTTATTTGGGTTTTTGTCTTGTTGTTGCAGAAACTCACTGGAAAAATATCAGTATAAGGAAAATAGATGAAGGGTGGGACATGGTGGTGCATGCCTTTAATCCCTGCACTTGGGAGGAAGAGGCAGATGGATATCTGTGAGTTCAAGGTCAGCCTAGTCTACATAGAGAGTTTTAGGACAGCATGCTATATAGGGAGATGCTGGAGAGGGGGTTGTGGGAGGGAGAAAAGACTGGCAAGGAGACTGAGAGGACACAGTGTGTGAAGTGATTGCTGGACAAGACCTGCCATCTGAGATCAAGCCACAGAACCCATGAAAAGATGGAAGGATATAATCGCCTCCAAAGAGTTGTCCTCTGTCATCACATTTAGGCCATTACACACATGAACCCATCCATGTACATCAGACGTACCCAATAACAATAGTAAGAAAGAAATTAATTCTAAAAGAAAACGAAGATATAAACTAACTTTTGAGTAATTGTACATAAATTGAAATTTTCACTAATTATATTTTTATATTGAGTACCAGAGACTAATATAGTTATAATGACCTCATTAATATGCCTTCTGACTTTTAAAAGAGAAAAGTACCTATCATTTCTAACAGGAATTCATATTTTACTACAAAAAGCAATAAAATCTCAGGAATTTTGAATAAATAAGGTATATACTGACATATGAGCACTCTGAAGTCCCCATTTTAAAACTGCCCAGTGGCAACTCAGACATGAGATTTTTGAGCATAAATCTAGCTGCTTTTCAGTGATCTGGTTTTTTGTTTTTTTGTTTTTTTGTTTTTTTAGTGTTCTGGTTTTCTTTTATTTCTCTTGTTTATAGAGAGATTTATCCTTTTATAACAATGCAGTTCAAAAATAAACAGGCTACAAAACATAATTATCTAAATGCTAGAAACCAATTTTATAGCAACAATGGATAATCAATTCATAAACTTATACCAGAACAAAAATCCTCTCCATTTAGAAGATTAAAGAAAATATAATGAAAACTACATATTTGCTTATAGCCTTATTCTGGTTATGTTTTAATAAGAACAACATAATCTCATTTAGAAATATGTGATTGTATAGATTATTTTAAGTTTTCATAAAATTTTTACTGTACCACCATAGGGGATTTACTTATATACAGTAATACAAAATTATGAAAGATTATACAAACTATTTGTCTTATTGATAATTTTCCACCTTATAAAGATATTTTTAAAGATGTAATTTCAAAACAAATGTATGTTTTTCTAAATTTTAGCAGTAAAGAAGAACCATTGCTAACACCAGAAGAAAATAAATTTGAGACTTTAAAGTCCACAGGTAATATTCATTTAAAATTAAATAAAATCTATTTTTGTTAATATCTGCAATAAAAACAGTCTTATAATTAAAAAACAATCATATTAACTTTTCAGAGTCCTACATCCCAACAATCATTTGTTCTCATGAGGACAAGGATGACTTGGGAGCCAATCATCAAAATGTAAAGGATACCAACAGGAAGCATGACGAACATAATGGAAAAGAATTAGACTTGATGGTAAGTGTTCTGCTTGCCGCGGTATTAGAGAAGATGAATCTATTTATGCTTCAAAGATGCTGCAATGCCTGCCTCTCAATGGCTTCAGCTAATATAATTTGCAAATGTGCAAGCATGGCTTACTCTGTCCCCGCAACTCCATCTAGCTTGAGCCACAAGGCATTTTGATTTCAGTATGTAGCTTCTGTTCTCCCCAGTGGTAAATGAATGGCATTAATTTCTTATCTCGTGGCTCTGAGTAATAGTTTGTAGGAATTAGAAGCAAGGGGCACCATCCTGATGCACAGTTCTAATCTTCATGACAGGTGTGCATTTAATATACCCTCATCTGTAAAGTAAGAGGGCTGGAAGAGTGAGGTCATATCTAATCTAAGACGCCTGTACTGCTGATGTTTGGCCCTGTTTTGCTTTACTATTTCTGTCCAGGTAGGAATTCCAAAGTTTCTTAGCATTATAAAATATTAAATTGCCAAGGAAGAAGAAAATAGCCAGTGCCACATAATTTTAAAACAGGAAACAAATTCAATACTGTACATTTTAGTTTAAACTTTGTTACTACAAATTTCACACTTGGTGAACATCAAATCTGTTCTGAAATTTGGAGGAGATGGTTCAGTTCACACTTTTAGCTCACAGTGAGAGGCAGAAGCAAATGAGTCACATAATGCAATTTACTCTTCATTGTATTTGGTTGGAGCTCCTAGCATGGGGATACATGGAATCATAATCATCTAAGATTAAAATGACATTTGCGTCTTCAAGTGTCAATGCTGAAACAGAAAAGAACTAGAACTCATCTTTCCCCCCAACCACCACCCACATTTCACTTCTGCTATAGTGATATGGCAACCGCACCACTAAAGTATGCAATTTACTGTGCTCCAACGTTAAGGCACTACAAAGTTGTCACCCATTGTGAGAATCCTCACCAGCCGAAACTTAACGTCACCTTTTTTTTTTTTTTTTCAAACCAGAGAATATAATGAAAGGACTCTGAAAAAAATCACATACATCACCAATACACCTCATTACCATGAGCAGCCTCAAATATAAAAGCTTGTTTAGAAGTTACTGAGATTGTACGCCCAATAAATGAACAGGGAGCTGTAATTTAGATGCTAATTTGCTCCTTGCTGACGTGACTGCATAAAACAATGAAGCTCCATAATAGATGGAAATACAACCAAATCTGTGGAACCCACAGGCATTGGCTTACAAGACAGCTGTGCAGTTGACAAGTAACATGAGCCTTATGTGAGAAGAAGGGGAAGACGTAAGATTTGCATATAATTATTGAGATCATGCAAATGTCAGTTATGAGGAGAAAAAAAAAAAAAACACAGGCATCTCACTGTTAAATCCTGACAGTTGGCATCACTGAAGAGCTCAAATACATTTGAGTACCAGTTGGCAGAGGGTCATTAAAACAGAATTTGCAGAGACATTAACTCCCTCACTTTTCTTTGAGTGACGTTTTGCTATTAATAGTTTGCAGAGGCTTTGCAGAAAACATATTAATAAGAGAAACTGTAATGGGGGCACCTACAGCACATATAAATGTGGCAAGGGGCACCCAGGAAGCTGCTCCCTAATTGATTAGCATGGAGCTATCAATGTGTATATCCCAAGTGAGGAAAAAGTGCAATGACAAGCAAGAATGGTTGAATAATACAATGGGATATTTGGAAGCAGAGATGGAGTGTGATTAATTTGGACCCCTTTTACTTACTGATCTCATTCCCAAGTCATACCTTACAAAGATCTTGCCCCAAACATCCAACTTCTAGAGTTTGTGTGAAATCCACAAATGAAATGAGTCAGGGGAATCTACCAGATAATTACTTGAGCTAATGAAAGCTAACTCACTTCTCATGTATTTAAAAAGATCATATTGCCATAATTTTGTTGTTTTTTTTTCCCATAAGATAAACCAACGGTTAATAACTTCCCAGGATGAAAAGAATACATTTGCAACAGATACAGTCAATTTCACAAATAAAGCTGAGGGGTCAGAGAAGAAGCAAGCTTACCATGAAATCGACACTGACTTGTTCATGGGGCCTTTGTCTCCAAGTTTATCAGCAGAAAGTTCCTTAAAGAGAGATTTCTACCACAGCAGAAAGTATTCCCCAGGAAATGAATATGGTCATCTACATTCAGAGAAAATTATTTCAGATATGGGAGAAAAAGGGCCATCACTGGGAGATACTAGTTCTGATGAGTTAATGCAATTGGAACTCTGCAGCAAAGAAGACCTGGATGATAATGCCAACCCAGCCCATGGGAGTGGCAGAGTGTGTTCTTCCTTTGATCAACTAAGGGCATGTGGTCTCAAGAATAATGACGCAGGAATCAAGAAAATTGGAATAACAGATTACAAATATTCACATGGAGATTCCATAAAACTGGAAGAATCAAATGCATCTTCCAGAGATGATTATGCCAAAGTCGATGATAAAAAGGAGAAGCAAACATGCTTAGGTGTTAATGAAAACCCAAGCAAGAATTTTCAATCAGTATTCCAGACCCAAGAGGGACAAATGGGGTACCCAAAAATAAGCACTGAAGGAGATAAAGCTAAGAACCAAGACTTGACAACTCTACTGAGCAAAGATACTACAGATAACACGTGGGCGGCGACAGTAGATCCCTGTCCTTCCACAAATACAAAAACGAGTTGGAGAGAAGTTGGAAGTGGTAGCACTTTAGAACCAGGAACTAGTGATCTTAGTTCTCCAAGGAATTTCAACCTTCTGACTGATGATCATCTCTTTCAAGCTGACAGGGAAAACTCAGACTGTAGCAATCCTGGAGATCAGGATATGAACACACAGCATAGAAAAAAGTGGAATGTTCTGGAAACTCAACCAGAAACAAGTGAGACTGAATCAAATATAGCCAAGCATACCACAGAACAAGCAGACTATAAAGACGTGTGGGAAAAAAGAGATAACGGTAACAATCTGAAAGCTACTCCTACAGAACAATTGTTTACCTGCCGAGAGAGAAAATGCTATGAACTGTCTTCTCTAGCTGATCATGGTATTACTGAGAAAGCACAAGCAGTTACAGCTTATATAATTAAGACAACATTAGAAAGTACTCCAGAAAGCGCGTCTGCTGGAGAAAAAGCAATAATTGCTAAGCTACCTCAAGAGACAGCACGAAATGACAGGCCCATCGAGGTAAAAGAAACAGCGTTTGATCCACATGAAGGGAGGAAAGATGATTCACATTATTCCCTTTGTCATGGAGATACAGCAGGTGTAATCCATGACAATGATTTTGAAAGGGAGTCACATTTAGATATTTGTAATGTATGTGTAGATGAAACGAAGAAGGAGAAAACCACATCCACGTCCTCTCCTCGGAAGACATATGACAAGGAGAAACATGGAATTGGAAGTGTAACATCTATAGACGAACCTTCACAGGTCATTACAGGCAATCAAAAAGCTACGTCAAAACTGGATTTACATTTGGGAGTGTTACCAACAGACAGAACAATATTCCAGGCAAATGCAGATCTTGACCTGCTTCAAGAATTATCAAGGAGAACAGACTTCAGTGCTGTTCACTCCGCATTTAACTCAGACACTGCCGGCGCTTCTCGGGACAGCTCTCAAGTTTACAGACGCTGCTCTAAAAAACCAGTACCTTCTTACGGTGAAGAGAAAGCAGTTACTAACACAATCCTCCAGTCTATTCCTACCAAATCAGAATATAATTGGTACCCAGAAAGTGAGGTCTTGGGACATGCCATGTCTAAACCTGAAGATGTTTTCAAACATTCAGAAATAATGAAGTCAGGTAGTGGAGGAGAACAAGGCGAGGGTCCGATTCTCCAACGAAAAGAAGGTAACTTGGAAAACTCCCAAGGCCCGATGATTTTAATCAATGAGCCTCTTGAGAATCTGGATGAAGCAAATTCTGAAAATGAAGGGTTAACGCGTTCTGGACAGTCACAGTGTTATCTGGGTGACAAAGGATCAGTGAGCTCTGCTTCTACTACTGTCCCTACCCAGGAACTCGAAGCTCAAGGCAGGGAGTCTCTGCTTTCAATATCCACCAACTCTAAAATACCGTATTTCCTTTTGTTTCTGATATTTCTTGCAACTGTCTACTACTATGACTTAATGATAGGCTTGGCAGTCTACCTTTTTTCATTGTACTGGTTGTACTGGGAAGGGAGGAGGCAAAGAGAGTCTGTCAAGAAAAAGTGAGCTTGGCACAGTTGCTATTCTCTCTTGAAAGATAAGCTATTTAGTCCCAAACATTTGGAATGGCAGGAGAGACTATTCATTGTTCAAAGAGTCAG
Organism: Mus pahari; assembly: GCF_900095145.1. NCBI lineage: Eukaryota > Metazoa > Chordata > Mammalia > Rodentia > Muridae > Mus > Mus pahari. Next base: position 35,490,259 of record NC_034591.1, on the reverse strand, counting down.
TGCAGTTTTTCTCTTGAAGGATCATTTAAAAAGGAATGCGTATGAAGTTTGCTCCTTCATATAAGTAATTATTCTATATAGGACCATTATGCTTGGATCATTAAATACCTATATGAATATGAGATGTGAAGCACGTCAAGTTGGAATTAGGTACAGCTGTTGCTCCTTAGCAGGCTGTGAAGTTGAAATGCTTCATGTCTCTTCACTATTTAAAGTGCGATTTCCTGCATTCATTTAATTCACAGTAAAGCTTTGGATATTTTTTTCCCTGAGAGTACTTTCCTCCTACGTTTTTAAAAAATAGATAAAACACGGAGAAATATTTTTTATTTTAGTCCCTAGAATTAGCCATGAAATTTTCATTTAGCACTGTGTCCTCTTTCAGCACATATTGATAGATCAAATATTAAAATTTCTATTTATGCCTTTAAGAAAATACCCAATGTACATTGCAATATAAAAACTTAAATTTGAAATATATTTTATGCACACTAACATTATACTTCATGTGCATACCATTGTATTTCTTTGTACCTATGATGTCAGGGTTTTCATACACCAATTCTAAGTTTTTTATTTTTATTTAGTTGAATGGGTGGACTGTCACACAAATGAACAATTTTAATGTTAAGTGTTGTCCAGACATGAAAATTCTAACATTCTATCATCATTGTTTCAAGGTGACTTTGCACCTACTTTGCAGTTCTTAACCTGTGGGTTACAACCCCTTTAGAGGCTGTATATCAGATATTTCTGTTATCATTCACAACAGTGAGCAGAATTACAGTTATGAAGTATAAACAAAACAAATTTATGGTTGGGGTCACCACAACATGTGGGACTCTATTAAAGGGTGACAACATTAGGAAGGTTGAGAACCACTGTTATAGAACACAAGGCCTTAAGTAATAATATAATAGATGCTAAAATGGTTTGTTCTTTCTGGTAGTTCCTCTGTTTTAATTAGTTGTTAATATTTTCTCATAGTAGGGAGGTGAATTGCATCCTGAATAAACTTACAGAACAAACTCCTTGACTTTGACAATACCCATTTTGTCATATTTGGGTTATGAGACAATCACTCAAAACTTTAAGCAGGCAAAATATGTATAGTTGGAAGCATACTGAAAACGAAGTGACCATAGACTATAGCAGTGATTTTAGCTACTGTACTTATAGGTAAAGGTATGAAATAATGGAGCATTTTTAGTTAAGTGGAAATACTGTCAAGATTCATACAAAATCTATTTCAGCAATTTTGTTGAATAATTGTAATATACAAAGCCCCGTGCTATTCTATGGAGGTCATTAGATAAACTGAATATATGGATACCTGTATATAGCAAAATAATATATTTTAATTGGCTTGGAGTATGAAAAATGTCACAGAGAAGGATTCTATTGAATGGTTATCTTTCATGGAAAGTTCTTTCAGGAAAAGTTCAACAGAAAATAGTATGATATTTTTATTTACTTATAACTATAAAATTACATATCATCTCATATATCTCACATATATATATTTACAAGAAAATAAAAATATTTAAAATGACTCATTTAATACTTAGTGATTTGCTAAAATTTCTTTATGTGCATAACTATTTCGCAAACTTGTAATTGCATGCTTTTCTCAAGGCTCCTTGAAAATGAGTCATTGGCTTTAGCTTTTTAGTTGACCAAATGCAAACATCCTGAAGTAGAATGCAGGTCAAATATTTGCTTTTTGAGAAGCATACTTCTATCAAATACAAGTGGAATTCCTTTAAGCAGTCCTTAGAAATTATCTCTAAAATTGTTGCCCTCATATTTTGTTGTCAGGACTAAGTTAAGTTGGAGTTAAAGTTAGCATTCCACCAGCTCTTTATGGCTTAGAGGTTTTTCTTAATTCTATGTTTTAAGAGTTCTAGTCAACACAGCTTATCTCTTTAATGTAAAGGGCACTGTTTTATGAGCACAGGTGCCCAAACCAGAATTCTTCCCTTAGATGATCAGTGTAACTTCCTTTCCTCTTCTATTTGATTTCTGTTAAGATTAACTCACCAAAGGTACTCATGCATTTGTAATAAAATAGGAACAAGCTTCAAAGGATTTTGAACACTATTTAGTTGTGTGTTTCTTTGATGCAAAGAAAGAAATACTGGATTGAACTGACTTTTCAAACATTACTTATAGGACTTCAAATAAAGGTACAAGGACATTTGAAAGGACTGCTCTATGAGGAGCTTGAGCTTGTCAGTCTCTTTTGGTCACATCTCTATGATGACTAAGAATGAGTGATAGGATGAATTTGTAGCCTCTGCCAAGAAGGACTTGGCTATAGACCATCTTAGTAAAAGCCAATTTTTTTTAATTTTTTTTTTTTTATCCATAGCTGCCAGTTTCACATCTCACCACACTTTGACAATGGGCATAATGAGGGTATAGCAGAGTAATTACCAATGAGGAACTTTACATATGCCATTCTTATTTTAAATAAGAAATATGATTTAATCGTTGCCATCTTTTATCTTTTTGGGGTTCTCAGTCTTAGACACAAACCTCTAAAAATTAAACTGGGAAGTTTAGTAATGTTATGTAATACAAACAATTGTCTTTTTAAGAACTCTGACTTCTAGACGCTATCAACATCACAATAGAATTCTCAACCAGAATAAAATGACTCAGTGGTTTATATCTACTCTTCAACATTTAGGAATGTTGGGTCAGTAGGACTATATTTTCTTGAGGAGCTCTAATACGTGGTTAGTAAATTTTTCAAGGACTATCTATATTCAAATATTTGTCACTATTTTGTCAAAACAGGACGTTCTTATACCTCATCTTACACCAGTATTCTGGTTAAGTGAAAATATTTTAAATGGCCAGGCCAAATATGGGGAAATAAGTAAGATCTTTTATCTCTATCCAGTGATAGTTATAGAGCTTTTAAAATATTTTTGTTTTACAGTGGTGGATGTTAATCCCATTTACATCTAAATTAAGTAAGAAGCTAACGAAACAGAACTAGGGAAAATATAGGAGTTGAATCTACTTATCTCCTTTAAGCTACAGGCTTTTCTTTTATGTGTCCATTGATTCTGGAAATGACTTCACAATAAGGACCACCTTTTGGTGTTAACCCTGTCTTAAGTAGCTCCTTGCCAGGCACCTCCTCAGTTGTGAATCTCTGAAGAGATCAGCTAAAAGGGTTACTGTTATTCAATTGATTAACCAGGTTTGCTTTTGTAATTTTTTTTGGAAATTTTATAATAAAAATCTTGTCCGCACAACTTAATTTCCATCATTTGAAACATGTTTGATCAATATTCTACTGTTTTTACCACAGGACTCAAACTTTAAAAATTATAAATTGGATTTTAAAGAAGCTTCCAGTCTAGCTTGGAATGTACATGTATTTTGAAATAAATTGTTCTATTGTTGTTTGCTAAAACCTTATTAAACAAATATTTAAAATATTAATCTATTTTAAAAGTTCAATATTTTTATTTTATATTATTTTAATATGTGGCAAATTATACACAGAACATTGGTTTTTCAAAAATTAAACAGTACATTGTGCAAAACCTTAATAAAAATTTCCCCATGTCTTTTTTTACTGTATCCAATGTTTGTAAATTGCCAGGAAAATAAAGTAAGACGTCAAGAACAGTAAAGGATTGTGGAATCATTTTGACTTAGCTATGGACCTTATTTTACAGTAGCCTGTGATATCTAATTAAATTATTTCTCTGGGTTGATATTGGTACATCTTTCTTTTTATTTCAGTATAAACCATTCAGTCTTCCACATTGTCTCCTCCCCAAATTTCTCTGGTAAATTAAGATTCTATTAATTAGTTCTCTTAGCCCTACACATATACATTCCACTACATATACTATATGGTCATTCCACATCCTCTTCCTGTCTAGCGCTGCACAATTTCTACATGTGATTCAAATCCCATCCTTTCTTTCATAGTCTCCTATTATGGTCTATAAGTTCTTTCAGTTTTCATTTCTCTGCCAATGGTATCCTTCCTATTGCTTGCACTGGACATTTGATTATCCAAAAAGAGCAGGAAAGAAACACAGATTTTTTAAAAAGAAAAATTTCTTCTGGTCATCCTGCATGGTATAGTTTTCAGGGATGCTGAGCTAGTATTTGTCACAATAATAACTCTTTTTTCATCCTTTCTAGATATAATTAAAACTGAATAAGCATTTTAATATCATAGCTGGGATGATAAATAAGTTCCTGAAGATAAAGCTAGAAATGCAAAGAGAATTTGGAGAAGCCATTTCAAGTGATAGGTTGGATTTGACATATGAAAAGAGGAAAATGGTGGTTTTTCTCATTTTCCTTAACAATTATTCTATAAAACACTTATTTTTCATGTTATAACTTTCTTCCTCCTACACAAATATTTCTGTCATTTTATCTCATGGAAAACAAGTAAATTATTCTGAGTTGAGGGGAAAAATAATGTATCTGGTCATTCACTGGCTAAGGAGGAAATTAATGGGAACAGCATGTCGTCAGAGAAAGCAGCTCAGTGGTCTAACATCAATAAACATCACAAGGTATAAAGTGCAAGAAACCCAATCTTCCCAGCTGCTACCATGCCCTTTGAAAATGGCTGATCTCTCCACTCCACACCTGTTCTGCATGTCAACCTTCAGGGTAAGTAAACAGGACTTGGAAAAGAAAACAGCGGTGTATTTTTAAAGGGGAAAGCATTTGTCTGACTAACATATAAAAGGACTCTGAAAGCACACACACACACACACACACACACACACACACACACGCATGTGTGTGTGTGTGTGTGTGTGTGTGTGTGTGTGTGTATATAACATTAATGAGCAACTTACAAATATTTTGTATTGTAGTATATGCAATATCCAAAAATTTATTTGTTGATCAATTAAGATAAAATGGTATTACCAAAAAAATGGTATACTTATGTTAGTTGTTTAGGCCAAAGAAAAGAAGTATGCAGGCAGAAAATGCAAGAGGTTACTATGTGCCATTTCAAGTCCATCAGCAATTGGCCACTTAAGAGCAAAGAAAAAGCCAGATGCACCTCCACTCTCTTTATTCATTAACAGAATGTATTGGTTGACCTGGTTCTGAACGGAAACATATTTAAACTTCAAAAGACACGATCCATAAAAGACAATATCAAACAGCAAAGAGATGGCACACAAGAATCTTAAGAAGCTGCTATCTCTCCCTGTAAGCACTTCATAAAGCATAATATACTTTTAGCAATTGTATGAAGGAAGTAGCCATGATAGCATGTATATTTTGGCAATGAAAATATTACACACTTGAATCAGTTTCTTTTGCCTCCACATGATACTTTTATTGATTCACATCCTGCATCCTTGTAACAATCTCTCCCAGTCTTTCCATATCTGCATCTCCTAACCATTGTGATCTCCCCTCATCATACACACACACACACACACACACACACACACACACACACACACACACACCAGGTTTAATTTTTGTTATCTATATACTCACTACAGTGTGGTCAAACAAACTCTCAGTGCCCGGCCCTTTAACTAGAACTGAGTCCATCTCCTTCCATACCTCCACCAGAAGCCATGAAATTTGGAGAACTTACTTTAGTATCTAGGTCACACTTTTTAAACGTTCTCTTTGTCTATGTATCTTCTCCCATGGGTATTTTGATTCCCCCCACACGCTTCTAAGAAGGACTGAAGTATCCACACTTCGGTCTTCCTTTTTCTTGAGCTTCATGTGGTCTGTGGATTATATCTTGGGTGTTCTGAACTTCTGGGCTAATATCCATTTTCAGTGAGTGCATACCATACGTGTTCTCTTGTGATTGGGTTAACTCACTCAGGATGTTATCCTCCAGATCCATCCATTTGCCTAAGAATTTCATGAGTTCATTGTTTTTGTTTTGTTTTGTTTTGATTTTTGTTTTGTTTTGTTTTGTTTTTAAGAAAGGCTTTTCTTTTTATTGTCTGTACAAAAAAAAATCCAGAAATATCAGCAAGAGAAAAAAAAAACCTCACAGTAAGTTGTGTCAAAATAATTCAAGGAAACGTCTATTTGTTACTCAAAAACCTTAAACAGTCTGTATATCATTTAATTCATTGTTTTAATAGTTGAGTAGTACTCTGTCGTGTCAATGTACCACATTTTCTGTATCCATTCCTTTGCTGAGGGACATCTGGGTTCTTTCCAGCTTCTGTTTATTATAAATAAACAGTGGAGCATGTGTCCTTATTACAAGTTGGAGCATCTTCTGGGAATAAGCCCAGGAATGATATAGCTGGGTCCCCAGTTAGTACTATGTCCAATTTTCTGTGAAACCGCCAAACTGATTTCCAGAGTGATGGTACAAGCTGGCAGTCCTACCAGCAATGGAGGAGTGTTCCTCTTTCTCCACATCCTCACCAGTGTCTGCTGTCACTTGAGTTTTTGATCTTAGCCATTCTGACTGGTCTGAGGTGGAATCTCAGGGTTGTTTTGATTTGCATTTCTCCCTGATGACTAAGGATGTTCAACACTTCTTTGGGTGCTTCTCAGCCATTCACTTTCCTCAGTTGAGAATTCTTTGTTTAGCTCTGTAACCCATTTTTAATAGGGTTATTTGTTTCTCTGGAATCTAACTTCTTGAGTTCTTTGTACATATTAGATATTAGTCCTCTATTGGATGTAGGATTGGTAATAATCTTTTCTCAATCTGTTGGTTGCTGTTTTGTCCTATTGACAATGTCTTTTGCCTTACAGAAACTTATGAGGTCCCATTTGTCAAATCTTAATCTTAGAGCATAAGCCACTGGTGCTCTGTTCATGAAATTTCCCCCTGTTCTCATGTACTGAAGGCTCTTCCCCACTTTCTTTTCTATTAGATTCAGTGTATCTGGTTTTATGTGGAGGTTCTTGATCCACTTGGACTTGAGATTTGTACAAGGAGATAAAAATGGATTGATTTGCATTCGTCTACATGCTAACAGCCAGTTGAACCATGACCATTAGTTGGCGTGCTGTCTTTTTTCTACTGGATGGTTTTAGCTCCTTTGTCAAGGATCAAGTGACCATAGGTGTGTAGGTCCATTTCTGGATCTTCAATTCTATTCCATTGATCTATCTGCCTTGCAGTGTACCAATACCATGCAGTCTTTATCAAAATTGCTCTGTAGTACAGCTTGAGATCAGGGGTGATTCCCCTAGAAGTTCTTTTATTGTTGAGAATAGTTTTCCATATCCTGGGATTTTTGTCATTCCAGAAGAATTTGCATTGGAATTTTGATGGGGAGTGAATTGAATCTGTAGATTACTTTTGACAAGATGGCCATTTTTACTATATTAATCCTACCAATCCATGAGCATGGGATCTTCTGAGATCTTCTTCAATTTCTTTCTTCAGAGCCTTTTAAGTTCTTATCATACAGATCTTTCACTTGCATAGTTAGAGTCATACAAGATATTTTATATTATTAGTGACTACTGTGAATGGTGTTGTTTCCCTAGTTTCTTTTTTAGCCTGTTTATCCTTTGAGTAGGGGAAGACCTCTGATTTGTTTGAGTTAATATTTTATCTAGCCACTTTGCTGAAATTGTTTATCAGGTTTATCTGGTGTAATTTTTTGGGTCACTTAAGTATACTATCATATCATCTGCAAGTAGTGATATTTTGAGTTCTTCCTTTCCGATTTGTATCTATTTGACCTCCTTTTGTTGTTTAATTGCTCTCACTAGGACTGAGCAAAGGGTCCCCAATGGAGGAGCTAGAGAAAGGTACCAAGCTGCTGAACAACAGCCCCAGAGGAGGAGGAACAACAATATGAACCAACCAGTACCCCCAGAGCCCCCAGGGACTAACCCACCAACCAAAGAGTACACATGGACTTATGGCTCCAGCTACATAAGTAGCAGAGGATAGCCTTGTGGCACATCAATGACAGGACAGGCCCTTGGTCCTGTGAAGGCTTGATGCCCTAGTATAGAGAATGCCACTACTGGGAATCGGGAATGGGTAGGTTAGTGAGCAGGGGAAGGGGAGATGGCATAGGGGGGTGTTTGGAGGGAAAATGAGGAAAGGGAATAAGATTTGAAATGTAAATAAAGAAAATATCTAATTTTAAAAAGGGGGTTCTGTTTGGTAGTTTCCAGTATAGGCTGTTACATTTATTTATTTATTTATTTATTTATTGTTTTTTTCTGGTTGGGAGCACTGTGATGGTGGTAGGTGTTGTCACAGGAGCCTTCAATATTCCTTCCTCTCAAGTGTGTGTCTGCAGTCATTGCTCCCACAACTAAAGTAGCCTCCTTGCTCTTCACCGTCAGCATCAACAGGAATCATGGGCCACCATCCTGTACACAGACAAAGCCCTCTAGGCTGCTCAGAACATGGACATCAATATGTTCTTAGGTGCTATCAGAAGCCATCCTTCATCAGCATGGCCTCCAGTGGCAGCACAATCCATGGCCGTTCACGTTCAGGCTGCAGCATAGACCATGGATATTTTCATGGCCTCTGATGGTAACACAGGCCATGGACATTAATTTGGACCCCAGATCCAGAAGAAACATGGACCCAGATATGATCTTTGGCATCAGCACTATTCTACACCATGGCCTTGGGTGGCATCACAGGACACTCATGTCAGTAGGCATGGTCTTGAGTCACTTTATACACTATAAAAGGTTGTTCTGCCTTTATATACGGTAAACAAATTCCCAGTTAATAAACTAATTCTTGTGAAATCCGTCATATCTTTTCATAGTGAATAAAAATTTTCACAATTTTTTGAGTGAAATTATTCTGAGTTCTACCTAAAAAAAGAAAGGAAACAAGATTAAGATAATTTATTTCCTGCTCTCACAGACACAAGTGGAAATATTTCAAATAAATTCATAATCTTTGAAAGTTGTGAAGGAAAATCAAGAGTAATGGTAAAAGCAACACAGACACACACAAACAAAAGACAAAACCCTGTTCAGTGTCTTTAATCCATACAAGAGATGGAAAAACATTTTTCAAAACCTGTTTTCTCTTTGTTGTTTTCAAAACAGTATTGGCATCAACTGCAGGTGCTCTAAAGTTGTTCTGCTGTTGAAGACACAGATCCTATGGTATTCTATAAATTGGGCACCAATAATTTTTAAATAATTTTCAGTTTTGTGTTTATGGGTGTTTTGCCAACATGCTTATCTCTGCACCAAGGATGTGCCTGGTGTCCATGGATCATGGAAGAAGTATGGGAGTCTTTGGAACTGAAGTTACAGACAGTTATGAGCTATCATGTTGGGAACAGAACCTGGGTATTCTGGAAGAGCAGCCAGTACTCTTAGACTCTGAGCCATCTTTCAAGCCACTTTTGGTTTTGTTTATTTGTTTTATAATTATTTATGTTAAAATAATCGGACAATAAGCCTACTCAGTAATGATTACTCAAAGACAATTTTGTTTATCCTTTATTTGTAATTCTGTCCAAGGACTTGTTACACATTTACTTTTGGATTTATTCTTAGTTGTGCTATAGATTTTATTGTTATTTGAATGACTCATATATTTTTCTATATTGTTTATATGCTTAATGGAATTTGTGGCTATTTATTCAATTTGATTTTACTCTTTTTTTCTATGTAAACACAAATAGCACTGTTTCGGAGAGGGAATTGTTTCTGCATACATTTCATAACCTTGGGAAGTCTGCAAATGCTCTCCTGGGTGATTTTTCATTTTATGCATGGCACGTGAAGATACTGCTTCATCTACTGGCATCTAAGCTTGTAATCTGAGTGATCCTATGGATACATTTGTAACTTTTTCTCTTTAATGGGAACCACATGGTGGAGTCAAGATGATTATTAATTTTTCTTCTTCCTAGAATTCTATTAAAAGTGAGATTAAAGAATGAAATGATGTAAATAAATATAGTGGGAAAATACTTGGGATGATATTTTAGCAAACTTTTCTACATTCTAGCACTGGCTAAGTCATAATTGATCTCAAAGCCCAAATAAGGTTAAAATGTCCAAGCACTAGAACACACACACAAGAAATCTATTGACATCACCTAATACTATGAATGTAGCATTAGGACAATAACTGTTTCTGAAAAGACTAAGACAGCTGGAGAAATAAGAAGCAGGTACAGGAATATTGATGTAGGATACATTTATAGTCCTAGTTGGAATTGCCTCTGACACAGCCAGTCAACTCTGCTCTTCAATCCTTGAAAGACTACAGTTTTATTTTCTGTGTAATCTGATAAAAAAAATCCTCTGGGGATATTAAAATTTTGAGATTCATTGGAGACTCATCGTTGCAACAGCTCTGTTAGAACACTCTACTGTGAGAAATAACAACTGCCACAACCCTGTCCCTCTCTCTGCAAGCTTACCTTACATATGGCAATCTGGTCCTTTATATACTCTTAAATGGTAACAGAAAGCTGCAGTTATTTGAAGAACTTCTTTGAAATAAAAGCAGAAACATAAAGATACATCTGAACCAAATAGACCATTCCCAAGAGACTAGGTTAGGAACCGGAAGTAAATCCCAAACAATTTTGACTGTTGCCCTTTAGTAGCTGAAAATAGGCACTAAAAAAGGGGGAGCCTCCATGAAGGAAGACATGGTATGGAAAACAAATAATGGTGAGATTATTTTTTTTTTTAAAAAAATGAAGGTTGAGAAAAAATTAGGAAACACCACATATACAGAATACAGTGACATGAGACTAAGGATGTATGAATGAAATAATAATCCTGAGAATCAACACCAGTTCAGAAGGCAGCATACCCCATGAAAACAAAGCAAATGAAACTGAGTTGATACGAGAGACTCTCTGAGCAGGAGAGGTGCTCAGGCAGTGAAGAACACAACTGATTGACAAGTGCATGTACTTACAGTGCAGAGGACCCCAGTTCAGTTCCTGACGATGATACCAAGCCGCTTGCACCTGCTTCAGAGAATCAGACACCATCTTCAGGCTTCTTTGAGCTCTTACGCTCACATGTCTCACGGGCACAAACCCATACGCAGGCACACAAAATTAAACATTAAAAAAAAAAACAGTTTAAAAAGTGGTTTTTCAGTAAAATGCAACAAAAATGTACCTAAATAGGCAAGGTATAAAAAGAAAACTGTCATCGGCCATTGGGGGGGGGGGGAAATATATATATATATATATATATATATATATATATATATATATATATATATATACATAGACTGTAAAGAATGTTCTCTTTATCAAATTGATACATATTAAAAATGGAAATATATTTCACTAAAATGCAATAAAAATAAATAAATAAATAAATGAAAACATAACTCACAATCCTTACAGAGAATTAAGACTTAACACAGATGAAAACACAACTTCATAAAGTTTCAGGACTCTAGAAATAAGGACATTATCCACAGGAATTTCCATAGAAAAGGTTTCACCTGTGATCACATCTTCTTTGGAGTCAGGGTGCATGTTTCAGTTAAGAATATATGTTTTGCTCTAAATTAGTAGTAATTATTATGAATAAATCTAAAATATTAAACATTTGGTATATGTTTTCTGTCTTCAAGAATTCCTATTGAGTTATTCTGATGTATTTCTGCGTCCTTAATATTTATAAATTAATGGTTTGTTTTGTTTTGTGTGTGTGTCTTTGTGTTTCTTTCTTTCTTTCTTTTTTTTACTTTCTATTTTCTATTGGAGCTTTTTTCTTTCCTAAATGTATTTATTTATTTATTTATTTATTTATTTCAGTCCAGATTTTATTCCCCTCCTGGTCCACTCTCCGAAAGTTCCACATCCCATACCTCCTTCCCAACCCTGTCTCCATGAGGATGCCTTCACATCCCATCCCTTACCCCACCAGACCTCTAAACTCCCTGGGGCCTCCAGTCCCTTGAGGGTTATGTGCGTCATTTCTGACTGAACCCAGACCCACCAGTCCTTTGCTGTATATGAGTTGGGGTCTCATATCAGCTGGTGTATGCTGCCTGGTTGGTGGTCCAGTGTCTGAGAGATCTCGGGGTCCAGGTTAATTGAGACTGTTGGTCCTCCTACAGAGTCACCCTCCTCCTCAGCTTCTTCCAGCTTTTCCCTAATACAACTCCAGGGGTCAGCCTTTCAACTATTTTTTAACCTTACTACTGTTCTTTTATGTCTAGTACTTACTCTTATTTCAAAAATCTAATAATTGTAAATAACATTTTAAAATATTGAATTTTCTTTTTTGTGTCTTCAATCCAGCATACTCAGGAGGCTGATACAGAGGGTTATGAGTTTGAGGATAGCACAGAACAGATAAATAAAATAAGACAAGCCTGGGATACGCAGCATAATCCCAACTCAGAAATAAAATTAATAATAACACAATAAATACCTCTTTATTTCTTCAAAAATAAAATGTTTATAAAATGCTATAAAATGTTGATCTCAGATCAAATATATAAGTTCTTCATCGGAATGCTTCATGAAAAATAATCCAGTGCAGAGTAGCTTTTTGTTCTAGTTCTGGACTTAACTTGCATATACTTGTTTGGCACTTGGGTTCATCAAGTCTTTTTATAACTTTCTCTGGTGTTGTTTCTTTTCATTTTCTCCCTATTGCAATAGATTTTCATGGTAGACTTTTCCCAGCTTTTTGGTACTAGGATGTAAAATTAGATAAAGTCATTGTGTCTGGGCCACGTGAGCTACAAGGGTGAAATAAAAACGAATGCCATAGGTTCTCAAAGGTAAAGTGTATTTGCTGTTTTGGGTGAGTGTACACTACCTTATAACTGCAAGATGGTAGATTTTTTTTTAATGTTTTTTTTTTTTTTTTTTTTTTTTTTTTTTTTTTTTTTTTTTTTTTATCCTGAGTTTAGCTATAAGCTTCTATCATTGGCCTCAAGTTGTGCACACATATGCCTCAAGTCACACTACCGCATGCTCCTTTCTATCTTTCCCTTGTTGTCTCTGTCTTTTCTAGAATATGGCTGAGAGGGGGCTGAGAGATAACCACACTAGCTAAAGTGGATGCAAAAGGGACATGGGGGACGTTAGGCGGTCCACTTGCTTTGCATCTGTTTTAACATGTGTATCTGAGATTATCTATGGACAGAGTTCTGTGAAGGGAGGTCTTATTTAGAAGCCCTAATTTATCAATGCCAATTTCAACAAAAGCGAGTGATGTTGGTTATGTTGCATTTTTCTTTCTGATGAGTATTGCTTATCCTAAAATTAATTAGAATTTGCAGTTTAGAGAAGAAATGCTTTCTGCGCTTAATTTCTCAAATGGATCTAAAGTTCTAAGAGATTATATTATCATAGAGCCTTCTGTGAGGTTTTTAAAATACATAGAATATTATGCATCTAAAAGATATGCTGTGTTTTTGAGAAGGAAATGGCTTATCAGGGAAGGCTCTGAGACATTCAGTGAATCAGCCTGTTATTTAACAACCAGGGATGCTCAGTGTTGGTCAGCTCTGTCTACGGGAAATGGTGAAAACAGAGCCAGGTGCTGGTAGTGCACACGTTTAATCCCAACACTTGGAAGGCAGAGAAAGCACGTTCTCTGAATTCAAGGCCAGCCTGGTCTGAAGATGAGTTCCAGGACAGCCAGGGTTACACAGAGAAGCCCTGTCTTGAAAATAAACCAAGACAAAACAAAACAACAAAATTTTCTATAAAATCCACATATGTGTATTTTAAATTAACATTAGTTTTTCACATTCCTCTCATGAAAACAAGGAAAAATATAGCAGCCTGAACAAAATTGTGGAATTGCACTGAGAAGCCTGAGAGGGAATCTATGTATGTGTCCTACATTCTTCTTGCCTTCTACTCATTTTCATTTTATGTGCCACTCTCTCCTTTGGTTCTATTCATTGGCACTAAGAATATTTTACTGTTGCCTTGAGATGGTTTTAGGCTCTAAAAAAGGAAAGTATCTCACAAAATTTTAGAACAAGGGTAAAATCCATTAGTGCTTGCTATTGCCCCACAAAATTATAAAATCACTAAGACTAAAACAATATCTAATATGATGTAGATCATTTCCACAGAAATGGTTGAAAAATTATTTCCATTTTTAAAATAATGTAACTAATAATTGGCTTATGTTAATGTTATATTTTGGTTTTAAAAGACCAGACTAAAAAATATAGTAGTACTAATATAGCTCATTGGTGTCTCTCCTCTTTCATTTATATCACCGTCAACAATCATATTGTAAAGTGTGATTGACATATTAAGCTACCATGCCCAGACTAATGTTTTTTAAAAATCCTGTTGCTCTTATTTGGAAAAAAAATCCTGCAACATGTTTAATTTTCATTATAGGAAAATAAAGCATTATAGATTCTCTGTTTAGAAGCAAACCTTAATACAGCTTAGAAAACTGAGTCTGGTTCATCACATACTAAAACAATTCCTATATGGAAAATACTGAATTAAATTGGGATTTTTAACAGCATGTGGAGTAAACACTTCACATTTTATGTGCTAACACTACCTAGTAACCTTGAGAGGTTTTTCACCTCCGTTTGTAGTTTAGAATTCTGCAGTAGGTATAATGAGGTGCAGAATATTGTTTTGCATATTCCTATTTAGGTCTTTCACAATATCTTACTACCAGAATATGTCTTGGATGTTTCATTCAACCTTTAGAAAGATAGATCCAAAGCATGGAAGGTCAAATGTAGGATGATCCTCTTTCATTTTTGTTATTGTAGGAAAAATTTCATGGGTCACTATAATTGTTTATCATGTTACCAAACTATAGTTGATCATACCTGTCACATACAACTACCACACAACACTGTGATTAAATAGTATTGGAATGATTTCACAAAGGAATTGAGCTATAGGCCATACTGTATAAAGCTAGAATGAGTAGTATTCTGATGAGAGGTATGGAAGAAAAATGTTTTGCTTGAGACAGTTGAATTAATTAAGTAAACTAAAACTTAGAATGACCTAATAGGTAGAAAACTTTTGCCCATAAGGTCATGTGCAAGGCACTGATCACAATTATTAACATGAATTCCTGAGGTTAATCTAATTGTAAAACCTATAAGTTAAATACTATCAATATTTTTATTTAAAACATGAATCTCTGAAGTACTGCGATCACTCAGTTGTTAAGACGTAGGATCACAGCTCAGTCTGAGACAGGAGGCAACAGAGCCCATACAGTTCAAACAAATCCTTTGGAACTGACAGCCTAGTTTTAAAATTCCAATTCCATGGAGGGTTCTCAGATCAGTGTCTGGGGCTGTGAAACTATTTCATGCACATCAGTGATTTTTACTGCCCTGTAATTGTCAATAATATGCTTATATATCGTAGCCTCTTCTCATTAGCTATGCATAAGGTTTCTAATGTACTACAAACAGTGAAAACACAATAAATAGATTTTCCTCTTCAATGGCCATTTAGCATCATGGACCAAATAGATACAGAAACCAGACCAGAAACAGTGTGCTATTGTAAATAGGGAGGTCAAGGAGTCTTGACAGCAGAATGTGGGATTGAGCTTGCAGTTAAAAAGATGGGGTGGAGAGAGATTTTGAAGTTAGACAGGGCACACATTAAGGCAAGTGGTCCTCAGAATGTTCAGCTTGCCTTTCTCCAAAGAGACCAGAGTGGCTTGTTTACATAGGAGGTGTGGAAGATAGTGAGAGGTAGGAAAACAGTAAGAAGTTCAGGCCTTAAGGAGCTTTAAGAAGTCTTCAAGTCAGTTAGCCATAGATCAAAAGCACTTCTGGAAACATTTTTTAGGGGGTAACAGAGCTTGGAGTGGAAGCAGGGAGGGAGGGAAATTCCTATGGGTATGAAAGTCAACGAGGCCTGCTACAGTTGACTTCCCCCTTAATTGTCTCACAACATGCTGGATGACTGGGTTAACTTTTTCCTTCTCTGTTATGTCTCTTGTCATCTTTATCCCTATTTCCTAGTCTCAAAGTGAGGAAGACAAACTGATAAATACAGAGTCATCAGTTTTAAATAGTCATGAATCATCCATATTTTAATTTTTACATACTAGTTTTACAAGTAATTTTTCTTTATCATGGCAGCTTACAGACATGAGTGCCTTCCCTCTTTTAGTAAATTCTGACTTCTTATTTAATCCCTAATGAACCTATTAAAATGGCATATGGTACTACAATAAGGACCATTCTTTATTTCTTATTTGTATTTTTTTAAATTATAAATTAGTTAAAAGAAAGATCATATTTTATTCCATTATCTTGTGCAGAGATTAGAATATGATGTACCATCAATAATAATTACCTATTAAATTTGTTAAGAATAATTTAAGGTTCTGTGTGATAATAGTTATTTTCCAAAGAGATATGGTTTATCAAAATCCAAGCTTTCAGAATACACATGACATATAAAACTAAAATTATAGCTTCTTTTGCTACCACAGCTTCAGTAAACTAAAAGTATGTTTAAATTTTTGTATTTTCCATGTCTTCAAAAGTAGAACACAACACAGATGTGATAGGGACAACTGTACTTTTTGTCTCAAAAGAAATATTCTAATCTTAAATATAAAAGACAAATGAACATTTTTTTTTCAGAATAGTAAAAGTCTTAATTTTTTCAAGTAAAGAAATTTGATTTTCATGGTAATGATCTTTTTTTGATAACTTTGATTGTGACAACTGCATCATATGTCACATTGCGTTTTGGAGATGATAAATTTACCCTTTGACTTTTGGAAGCTAAATGTCTTTTAGAAACTCCTGGGGGGGGCAGTTTCTTTGGTCTGAGAAGTAACTAGATGTGAATTCTTTTTCTAAGAGTTCCATTAAAAGCAACTCTCCAATGTCTGTCAAACACTTGCACTTCTAGTTCAATCATGTAGTTATTTTCCAGAATTAATTCTCTTGCATTTAATATCAAAACAATGCTTTGTCTCACACATGGAAATACAGAAAAAGTAATAAAGACATCTCAAAGGAATTAAAAATTAAGTCTGAAAATTCTCTTAGTTTTTCAAAAACTTGATGGATTCAGTCCTAAAACATTGTAAAGTTACAGAATTTTTTGTGGATGTAAGATGATCTCATTGACAATTCAGGCTTGGATTAAAAGAAAATAAAAAGATTCTTCTTAAGAATGCACATGGTGAGTTGGCTGTATTGCCAATTAGTGTGAAATGATCAAATGCTGTTCCTTCTTTGGGTCACATTTCTTTTTTCTTTTCCGTGAACAACAAGTAAATCAACAATGAGTTTCCTGTTCTGCTCTCTCTCAACACAGATACCTAAGGAGGGCAGATTCTCCTAGGCCAATCCTAGGCCAATAGATGCATAAATGCTTTTAGAGGATAAAATGTCTTTTTCCTCAAAACCAGTGTGTGTGTGTGTGTGTGTGTGTGTGTGTGTGTGTGCGTGTGTGTGTTAGAAAAATAATTGGATTGAATTCAGTTCAATTTGCTTCTTATTAATGTATCTTAGCAATTGATTGATCAAATTAAAAATAAAGCCAAATTTATCATTTCAGTATAATTAAAAATTATTTTAAATCCAACATTTGACACTTCAGCAAATAGTATATACACATGATAGTTGTATGAACATAAAAATTGAACTAAAATATAATGTAAAATATCAAGTTTAATTGTCACATTTTTATTTCAGTATCTCACAGAAAAAAAATCTTTTTACTCCTATAATATAAAAACAATCAGAATGGAATAAAGGCTACTACTTAAAATTTACTAGAAACATAAAAATATACATTTATTATTTCCCATGATTACATAATGAATTTTTCTTATAGCTCTTATGATATTGTAGAATATAGGTTTTTTTTTTTTTACTTACTACTTTTCCCTTCTACTTTTGGAGTCATTCAATTCAATCCCACAGTTATAGCCAATAAAAAGTTTAAAATGAAGTCACTGTCAACTATTTTCCTGTAGCAAACACAGTGACTCACCTTCCAAATAAAAGCATATCAACATGAAAGTTTCCCAAGGGTATATTCTAGGTCATAATCTTTATGTTAATGAATTCTTACTGAATAGCAAATTGTACGAATATATTACCTCATTCCTATAATACATTACCTGCCAGCACATAATTACCCATCAAAACAGATAGATATCGCCCTGTGACACCAGTGACCCCTGCAGGTAAAATTAAAGAAAAAAGTATACTGTAATAGGACAAAGGGTACTATTGTGTGTATCAATATGGATAGCTCACATAAAGCCTTTAGCATCTATCAAGAACACACACCCTGAATTTTGTAGAAATTATTTTCTAATAAGCAGTACCCTGAAGAATAATAAGCAAATTCTTTGGATTGTTAGCTATTACCAAACACATTTAAATTTGGTGTATGTGCTATAGTTCTTGAGGACATTGTCCTGATATGGCCTTTCTGAAGTTGTTGGGAATTTCTTGACAAAGAAGGTAGAAGGGATAGCCAATTACTATCTGTTTTACTGGGCTTCCTGACAATTAGGTTCAGAAATGCCTGGCTGAATACTTTTGAGATGTGAACCATTTCACAGGCTACCATTCTCAGGAACTCCTAATGAGAAAAATGTTATCTCCTACAGAACAGAGAAGGAAATGTCTAAGTAGCTTTGTGTCAATGCTAGGTGGCATGTCCCAAAGTCCCTGGTGCTAGACATTGCCCTACAGGGTTGAAGGTCATATTTTAGAAAAGATAAATGAATCTATACGCTTTATTTACGAATTCATTTATATAGCATTTATTTATCATATTGAAATCATAATAAAACAGCAATTGGGATACATTTTATAGAACAATATCAAATTAATAATGATGATAAACAATTTTGAATCTCTAACTGATGATTCTAAAGAATGTGGCCACAGTTCACCCAGTCCATATTTATGTAATTGAGCCATTACCTACAATACTTACATCAATATTAAGATATTTTTAATAACCTATGAGAAATATGACTAATTTTATATCTAGAAATTTCATCTTCATTTCTAAAATTGCTCCTTCATAAATGGGAGAGAGTTATCTTTGTAAAATTTATTATATCTGATGGGGATAGGTGGTTGTCTTTATTTCTAGGACTATGGGAGGTAAAGGTAAGTGGGTGTCTGTGAGTTCTAGGCTAGTCTTATTTACATAAGGAGTTCTAGGTCAGGGAGCCTTACTAAATGAATCCCTGTCTCAAATAAATAAATTAAATCAAACACTTTACTTAAAATAAGTAAAATTTATCATTTTGAGTTCATTCCTAGGTTTATTGTTGTCGTATGTGTTTCAAGTAATTCACAGAAAATCGGTCACCTGAATATAACTGCTCCTATAACTTTTACAATACAGTGATGAACAAATGAAGTAGTCAATGATGACCTTTGAAAGAGCTGTGAATTAATGATGAGAGTCTTAAACCTTAATATGGCTGTGAAAATAATAAAAATGTAATAATAAGCAAAACCAAACCTAATGAAGAATTTTCAGGATTTTGTTATTTCTTTGATTTTGATATATAGCAATATATATTCACAGTGAAGTATTGAATGCTCATCCATTTCTTTTCTATAAATATTTAATAGATATCTAATATGGACCAGGCAATAAGACACATGACTAGTGTAGTCTAGTCAGCAAAACCAATTGAATTGACTTTGAATTCATGGAGCTGATAGAGGGGGAAACTAATTACTAAGCCGACAACTAAGCAACTAACTAAGAGTGTTCAATACTCTTAAGAAAATAAACAAAGCAAGGAAAAGGTGATGATTCATGAAATGTAAGAGGGAATATCTGTTTTACTTGGCTTTGGTGGTATAAATGACAATATCAGGCTGTCTAACCAGCAAGTACTTACCCTCACAGTTTTGGATGCAGGAATCCCAGGATCATGGCACCAGTAATTTCATGATCACACTCCCCTTTTCCTTTCCTTTCCTTTCCTTTCCTTTCCTTTCCTTTCCTTTCCTTTCCTTTCCTTTCCTTTCCTTTCCTTTCCTTTCCTTTCCTTTCCTTTCCTTTCCTTCCTTTCTTTCCTTTCCTTTCTTCCATCACCTCCCCTCCCCTCCCCTCCTCTTCCCTTCCCTTCCTTCCTCTCCGCCCTCCCCTCCCCCCTCCCCTCCCCTCCCTTCCCTTCCTTTTCCTTTCCTTTCCTGTCCAGTCTCTCCTCTCCCCTCCCCTCCCCTTCCTTATTTTTCTTTTTCCTTTTTTTTCTTCTTCTTTCTCCATTTTATCTTTGCTATATGAAGATAAAACAAAATAGTCTCTGAGAACAAAATTGTTCTCTGAGAAAGATTGTACTAATCATGAGCTGAGGCTTGAATAACTCGAAGTGGGGCATGAAAAGGCTGAAGAAAGGGCATGCCTAGAGAATGGATAAACAAATGGCAGCTCCTATTGCCTAAGCATAGCAAAGAGAATTTCATGAAGGTGATGTGTAGGTGGGAAGGGCTCAGACAAGCAACTTGTTGGGACTCTAAGAAAGTATTAGAATTTCATTTTGCACATAATGGATTTCTGGTCAGAAAAAACAAGGACTTTTCAAGCTGCCATTGAGGATTAAATAATAGTAGAAGAACATTAGAATCAGAAGACAGGAGGATATTAAAAAGTTAACTCTTTCTTTTAGAACAAACCTAACAGTTTCTCAAGGCTCCTGTGAACAAAGAAAATCTGAGAATATTAGCTTGAAAATATCACTTCCTGTATCTATCTTGAGGATGATGGGGTTACAGGTGTGCACCACCACACTTAGTAAAATTATGCCTTTTAAGCTGGAAATGATAGATATTAGAAAGAATAAGAGAAATAAACAGTCTTAAGACAAAATGGTTTATTTTTACACATTCTGAGATAAATATAACTCAACTACAAGATAATATTAAGTCAATCTGTCCATTGTACTAAAAGGTTAGGAAAATTAGGTCATTTATTTGATTTAAAGGATCATTCAAAGAGGTGAGTTTTCTGTATCTAATATTTTAGAAAAAGTTATAGAACTTGTTGATCTCATATAACTCTAGTGACCTTGTTGGTTTATATTAACATTGGGTAGGATAATGCCTAACTGGAGTTTTTCCAACTTTCGAAAACTTCTTTTCAAGACCTCAACACGGTGATCTTACTATAAGAGCCAAAGTTAGTATTTTGAGCCCCACCTACCTAAGGAAGAGCTAAGGTCCTGGAATGCTGCGAGTTGAGTTCTTGCGAAATTACAAAGCCACATGTTTTCACTCTCCTAACCAAGTTTGTTTGAATTGATTATAAAAAGACATGCTTGTTCACATGTAAGCAAAGAAGCACATAGGCAGGATGTAAGTCAGGATGTATACTTGCATCTGATTGTACCTGATGGAATTGCTGACCCTCATGGATGTGTTTCTCAATCAGAAAAATAACACATCAAAGTTGGGGGATACACTCAAGATTGGTTGCAAGTTAGACTGTATCCTCCAAGATGATAAACTGAAGTCTTAATCCCTGAGCCTCTAATTATGCTTGTATCTGAAAACAGGATGGTTATTGATGTAATGAATATAGATGAGGGTATACAGGAATGGTGGAAACACTTGATAAGGTTTATCACAGGGAAAGTGGCACTGTTGGAATTGGCATGCATGTGACCACAGAGACACAGCCTAGAGTGGGGTCTTCACAAACCATGAAATGTCAGCAAATGCCAGCAGCTACAATAGATCAAAGACCCACCACACCAGACTCCAAATGGGGGAATGCCCCTGCTGCACGTTAATCCCACACTATAGACTATAAAATTAAGACAATAAATTTGTGTTATTATGAACTATCCAGTTTGTACTTCTTTGTTACAGCAGTTCCAAGACGTTAGCATAAGCCACACAGTGACCTAATTTACTACATAGTCTTCTGTTTGCCATATTTCATTCCATCAAAACAAGAGATGAAATCCCCATGAAGTAAGATGACACTAACAGAATTTTATTTTTAACTTTCTTTGGTTTGGGCTACAGGATGCTTTGGCAAACAAAATCAACATACAACACAACAGCAAACTAATAGCCCTATCCTGTTGCCTCTTCAGGCTCATTTTAGAATGGTTTATGTGGCAGACAAAAGCTTGTTATTACTGTACCTCCAGATTCTTCATGGCTGTAAAAAAAGACTTGGGTTTGTTCCATTGATTTTATATATGTATAATAAAGGTGACATCTGTGGTCCAAAACCAGAAATGTTTTATTACTGATGATACATGAAACTAAGAATATAATCTTATTTTTTTTTCTGACCCCACAAATGAAGTCAAGCTCACAGTGCTGCTGGTTAGGCAAACCTTGTTTTCGGACGGTAAACTGCATATGACTTTTTGAATACATTTATATGCATGCTATTAAAATAGCTTATGTGTGCTTAAATTCCTAGATTATAAAAATAGCATCCAGCCAAAAAGTGGAATCTTCGCTGATGCTCTCTCCTGTGACCATTACAGTCTTCCATCCTATCATTCCTGAACAGCCCTATTCCCCATCAGTCTTAATCCATCTCTACAAACAAATTAAGTCAGAAAGCCAGGTGAGGTATGTGCCTCTACTCTCTTTCCCTCACTTCCCCGTGCCTCTGTCATAATCAATAAGTGCTCACCTGAAAGGGGGAAGAGGGAAGCAACGCATTAATACTGCTGCTCACTGTTTCCAGAATATGGGTGGCATGTTAGGTACCCTCTGAAAACCTTGCTGTGAAGTCTAGCTCTGAAGCACACTTAAGACATAGCACTCTAGCCATGGAACATGGGGAGAGGGAGATGCTTACAATAATTACATTTCAGAATGGGGTTTTTGATTTACTTACTCAAAGCATTTTCCAAATAATATCTTTCTGGTATAAAAGCCATAGTTGTCTGTTTGTAGAGAGTTATCCAAGCCTTCCATCTCCTTGTTTAAATCTGTCCTTGAACACAAAAAACACTGTGGAAGTTTCTAATATTACATGACTTTTTTTCCCCCAAAGCACATAAAATCAGAGAAGTGACTTGTCATCATCAATGACTGGTTAAGACTGACGGCAACCTTAGACAAAATCCTCTTCAGTAATTCATGTCAGGAATGTAGATATCAATGTCATAGAAATTCATATACAATATAGGGAGTTAAAAGAAACCAGACAAGCAGGAATGGATATATATGCTTTACTTTTTCACTCTCCTTGATATTAAACTTGGGCTTATTTTTTGTTTTGTTGCCTCGATTTTGGAGGATTTTGTTGTTGTTCCTCAGAGATTCGCTATCCCTAAAAGAAATTGTATGAAAGCAACATCAGTCTGAACTTGGCATTCTCTATTTTATTTTTCTGTGACTTGGCAAAAAGCCATGATACCTTCTATTTATTATCTCAAAGCACCACTAAAACCTACCATGTAACTCATTGCCATGTAAATTTTTTTCCTTCCAGAGAGCTTTGATTTAAGCAATGTATGCATCAGGAAGAAAACATCATATAATTATTTACTCAAAAAAAAAAATAAATCCAAGAGAGAGGAGGGTGAAAGGTTGATGTCCCATGAGATTTAAGACTGACAGATCAGCAGCATAAAACCTTTTTTGTCTGAAGTGTGAGAAAATGATTCCAAGAATTAAGCACAATATACCTCTCAACTTGTCAAAACTAAAAAAGCTTTATATGTGCAAAATGCCCACCTCTCTTTTCTCATAAGCAACCAACTTGGGATTATTTTCTACTTAGAAAATAAAATTGAAAATAAAACCTGCAATGATGAACACAGCATTCTATATATTAAAGATTTTAATGTCGGGAATTGTTCAGAAGTAAGATGGGGAAATTTCATAATTTCAAAATAATATCTTAGTGTGCCAATTCATTGATCAAATAAAATTCAATGATAGCCTATCAGTTCCAAATATTGAATACAAAATTTTGAGGAAAAATACTATTTTCCAAGCATAAAGATATATTTATTACTTTTGACATTTTCTTTATTAGTCAGAATAAAACTACAGATTTAATAGTGCTAGTTACATGAAAATGACCCGAGAAACAGAGATTAAGCAATTTGAACAAGATTATATATATGAGAAAAATTAACAGAATTTATATCTTCAGAACAGAAACTTGTCTACTGTGCCTAGACATTATTTCACTAGATTACCTCAAATTAAAATCACATCCCTTTTAAAGAATTGAATGCCCTTGGTGTCCTAGCATAGGGGGATGCTAGAGCAGTGAGATGGGAATGAGTGTGTAGGTGGAGCGCCCTAATAGAGGCAGGGGAGAGGGGGAGGGGAAATAGGATGAGGGGCTGTGGAGATGTAACCTGGAAGGGGGATATCACTTGAAATGTAAATGAATAAAATGATTAAAAAAATGAATTGAATGCAATTATCTTAACTTGGGACTTAACGCAATAAATTTATCAGTTTGCTTTGTCATTTTTCTCCTCTTTCTTCTCTTCTTATTCTCCTCCATCTTTTCTTCCTCATCCTTTTCCCCTTTTTACCTGTTTCTTATAATTTCCCTTTCCATACATCATGATAAGAAATTATTTCAATAGTCTAGGCATAGGTTACACATGCCAGTAACTTTTGAGAAGTTAAGAAAGGGGGACTGTTGATTTGAAAGTTTAACTATTACTCTCTGTGCTACTTGTTTTTGTAAATTTTTATTAGATATTTTCTTCATTTACATTTCAAATGCTATCCCAAAAGTCCCCTATATCCACCCTGCCCTGCTCCCCTACCCACCCACTCCCACTTCTTGGCCCTGGCTTTCCCCTGTGCTGGGTCNTATACAGTTTGCAAGACCAAGGGGCCTCTCTTCCCAATGATGGCCGAATAGGCCATCTTCTGCTACATATGCAGCTAGAGACACAGCTC
>NC_034591.1:35462354-35464300 GCF_900095145.1 Mus pahari | reverse complement strand
CAGTATGGAGAGGGAAAGTGGGTATGAGTTCTCACTCTTAGCTAAGTGCTATTGGAGTTTATACCTACTGGGAGAGGAAGAGTTTTTCTTCCCTCTCTCCCTCTCTTCCTCCCTTTCTCTCTCTCTTTCTCTCTCTCTCTCTCTCTCTCTCTCTCTCTCTCTCTCTCTCTCTCTCTATGTGTTGCTCCTGGTGAGTTAACCACAATCCAGTGGAAACCCACATATTACAGAGTATATGAACAGCACAAACTGTACTTCATCATTTTTAAAAGATGAGGGCATGAAGTTGGATGGATATGGAAGTGAGAATCAATCTGTAAGGCGAGGGAGAAGATGGATAGGATATATATATATATATATATATATATATATATATATATATATGTTAAAATCTTTGACAACTAATAAAATGAGAAAAATTCAAAAATAGCAAAAAAATACCACAAATATCCTGATTTTGAAATGGGAGACTCATTTAAGGAGGCACATAGCAACATGCTTAGTGCATCCTAATCATTGAGGAAATGCAAATCAAAATACCAATCCAGCCGGGCGTGGTGGTGCATGCCTTTAATCCCAGTAGTTGGGAGGCAGAGGTAGGCAGATTTCTGAGTTCGAGGCCAGCCTGGTCTACAGAGTGAGTTCCAGGTCCGCTAAGGCTACAGAAAGAAACCCTGTCTCGAAAAAACAAAAACAAAAAACAAACAAACAAACAAACAAACCAAAACAAAACAGAAAACAATCCAATAGTATTTCAGCCCAGGAAAGAAACTTATTACACAACATAAAAGACCAAGAGTCATAGGCACTGATGATGATACAGAGACAGAAACATAGTCCTGCACTCTGTTAGGACAATGGTCATGGTTAGGTTGTCCGCAAATTCAAGATGTAGCTATCATGTAACCTAGCAATTGTACCACTAGATGTACATCCAAGGGAAATAAAATCCATACGTCAAATCATCTGCAAATCCATGCAAATTGCAACACTGCTCATTATAGAAAGAAATGGGAACAACCTATTGGTCAACTGATGGATGGATAGAGAAAATTTGATAGGTGTGAACATTATCTGGGCATGAAATTAAACAAATATAATCCTGTCACTTGCAATGAGAATGGCACTAGAAATGGCTGTGCTTAGTGAGGTAATATGGGTTTCAGAAAAAAAAAAAAATGCATGGCATCTGAACATGGTGATCACGTGGTTGGGATGCCAATGTTGACTACCAGAGGCTGGAAAGTGGGCAGATGAAGAGACTGGGAGGTTGATCAATGAATACTAGATTGCAGTTTACTAGGAGTAAGCCTTTCCTGTGGCCCCTTTATATAAAAGAGTGAGTATATTTTGACTATGAACTGCTTTATCGCAGAACACTATATGAGAGGATTTTGAATGTTTTCCCCCTGAACTTTGGTTAAATCACTTTATTTAATCTGGATCACAATGTAACCATGTGCCAAAGCAACACACATAATTACCTCAGTGGTAAGAGCGACTATGTACTTTTATGTATCCAATTTAAAATAAGCTGTACAGGGGGATGGAGAGATGGGTCAGAGGTTAAGAGCACTGACTACTCTTCCAGTGGACCCTGTTTCAATTTCCAGCACTCACATGGCAGCTCACAACTGTCTATAACTCCAGTTCCAGGCACTCTAATACCCTCACACAGACATACCTTCGAGCAAAACAACACTGCATAAAAATAATAATAAAAAAAATTTTTAAAAGGAGATCAAGGGGATACAAATTGGTAAGTGTCTTAGTCAGGGTTTCTATTCCTGCACAAACGTCATGACCAAGAAGCAAGTTGGGGAGGAAAGGGTTTAGTTGGCTCACATATCCAAACTGCTGTTGATCACCAAAGGATGCAGGACTGGAACTCAAGCAGGTCAGAAAGCAGGAGCTGATGCAGAAGCCATGGAGGGATGTTCTTTACT
>NC_034591.1:35455738-35461509 GCF_900095145.1 Mus pahari | reverse complement strand
AGCATGTAGAAGAATGCAAATTGATCCATTCATGTCTCCTTGTACTAAGGTCAAGTCCAAGTGGATCAAAGACCTCCAAATAAAACCAGAGATACTGAAACATATAGAGGAGAAAGTGGGGAAAAGCCTCAAAGATATGGGCACAGGGGGAAAATTCCTGAATAGAACAGCAACGGCTTGTGCTGTAAGATCAAGAATTGACAAATGGGACCTCATAAAATTGCAAAACTTCTGTAAGGCAAAAGACACTGTCAATAAGACAAAAAGGCCACAAACAGATTGGGAAAGGATCTTTACCAATCCAAAATCAGATAGGGGACTAATATCAAATATATAAAAAGAACTCAAGAAGACAGACTCCAGAAAACCAAATAACCCCATTAAAAAATGGGGTACAGAGCTAAACAAAGAATTCTCAACTGGGGAATATCGAATGGCTGAGAAGCACCTCAAAAAATGTTCAACATCCTAATCATCAGGGAAATGCAAATCAAAAAAACCCTGTGAGTCCACCTCACACCAGTCAGAAGGGATAAGGTCAAAAATTCAGGTGACAGCAGATGCTGGTAAGAATGTGGAGAAAGAGGAACACTCCTCCATTGTTGGTGGGATTACAAGCTTGTACAACAACTCTGGAAATCAGTCTGGCGGTTCCTCAGAAAATCTGACATAGTACTACCAGAGGATCCAGTAATACCTCTCCTAGGCATATATCCGGAAGATGTTCAAACTGATAATAGGATCACATGCTCCACTATGCTCATAGCAGCCTTATTTATAATAGCCAGAAGCTGGAAAGAACCCAGATGTCCCTGAACAGAGGAATGGATACAGAAAATATGGTACATTTACACAATGGAATGCTACTCAGCTATTAAAAACAATGAATTTATGAAATTTCTTGGCAAATGGATGAATCTGGAGGCTATCATCCTGAGTGAGGTAACCCAATCACAAAAGAACTAACATGATATGCACTCACTAGTAAGTGGATATTAGCCCAGAAACTTAGAATACCCAAGACACAATTTGTAAAACATAAGAAAATCAAGAACAAAGATCAAAATGTGGACACTTCGCCCCTTTGAAAAACTGGGAACAAAATACACATGGAAGGAGTTACAAAGACAAAGTTTGGAGCTGAGACGAAAGGATGGACCATCCAGGATCTCCCCCACCCAGGGGTCCATCCCATAATCAGCCACCAAACGCAGACACTAATGCATACACCAGAAAGATTTTGCTGAAAGTACCCTGATATAGCTGTCTCTTGTGAGGCCATGCCAGTGCCTGGCAAACACAGAAGTGGATGCTCACAGTCAGCTATTGGATGGAGCACAGGGCCCCCAATAGAGGAGCTAGAGAAAGTACCCAAGGAGCTGAAGGGGTCTGCAACCCTATAGATGGGACAACAATATGAACTAACCAGTACCCTCAGAGCTCATGTCTCTAGCGGCATATGTAGCAGAAGATGGCCTAGTCAGCCATCCTTAGGAAGAGAGGCCCCTTGGTCTTGCAAACTTTATATGCCCCAATACAGGGGAATGCCAGGGCCAAGAAGTGGGAGTGGGTGGGTTGGGGAGCAGGGAGGGGAGGGTATAGGGGACTTTGGGGATTGCATTTGAAATGTAAATAAAGTAAATACCTAATAAAATGGGAAAAAACCAAACCAAACCAAACCAAACCAAACCAACAACAACAACAACAACAACAACAACAACAACAAAACAGAAAACAAAAAACTACCCTGGACAGTTAAATGATAAAATAAAGCAGTAAAATGAAATGAAACCCAGATTCAAAAAGCTCTTCAAGGCATTGCCTGATGTGCTCTCCAAGCCTGTTTCTACCTTTCTCTTTCCTCTCAGCCCACTAAAGTCAGCTGCAGTGGCATCTAATTATGGCTTCTCTAGATTGGCCTTGTTCCTACTTAGGCCTTTGCATTAGATGTTCTCTCTGTCAGGAACACCTGAGCCTGGATCACTCGGTGCCATCCCATATCGTTCACAGTCCAGCTCAGATATCATCCCCAGAAAGGTTTCTAGTTTAAGATCCCCTTTTCCACCATCCCCCCTTCCATATTTTAACATTATACCCCCTAGCTTTCCCAGCCACTTATAACTTTCTGAAGGGGTCTTCTTTGTTAATATCTTGTTGCCTGACTCTGCTCTGAAACTGTAAAGACTTGCAAGGGATAACTTTGTTGCATTTGCTTTGGTTCCTCGATTTTTAAACGATGAAAAAAAACCTGCATAGAAATACAATAATACATTTTTTCGAGGAAATGAAGAAATGAATGGAGAGAGAGTGGAGCAGAAAGTAAGAAGGAATCCTTGCCATCTTGTCAAGTCTGACCCAGTGGAAGTAATGAGAGCAGGAAAAGCTGTAATGTACAACACAAAGTCTGCTCAGGATGAATCAACACTCAAGGTTGCGCTCTGTCCCATGGAAAAGTAACTGACTCTTTCTGTACCTGATTACTCAACTGTGAATGGAATTAACTAATGGTAGCTGGTCACTAAGAAGATTCAGGATAGTAGTAAATTTTAGTGTGTGTATGTGTGTGTGTGTAGAGTAAAGAAAACAAGCATTATAAGTAAGAACCATTATTAGAATCAACATTGGGAAAAGTAAGTATTTGTGTACTTACAGTGTTAATGTTATACTTAAGAACCCCATAGCTTTCATTTTTCTTCTTCTCTTAATTATACATTTTAAATAATATTTAGTGTCTGTTTGTAAAGGTGGAAGACTTTAATGCATTTTGCATATCAAACAAGATATTCATATAGGATATATTTTTCAAGTGCAGTCAAATAATAAACTGGACCATAAAATATGAATTCTTTACCTAGCGATGAAGTACACATGAATAGAAAAGACATAATGGTTGGTCATAAAATATGATTAACCTAGTTGAAACAAAAGGCCTTAGTACCTCACAAGTGGTGAACTCATTAGTAGGTTATAGGGGTTCCACGCGAGTGAAGAAATCATGTATAATGGCTGCTCATTACATACTCTATTTATTCCTAGGCTGCCTTTCAAGGGGCTTGTTTTTTCAATTAAATTTCAGCAAGTAGAGGGGAAAGCATGATATAAGAATATACCAACCATTTTTTAAAACACTATTATTGTAGAAAGTTGGTCTGTATTAATCAAAAGAAACTTAAATTTTAATGATAGAGCCAGTTTGCTGTGACTTCCATGTAGGAACAAGCCATTTAACACTGCTTTAAAGTGACGACTTTTATGAAGCAGAACCTTTTGATGGGCTATTTCTATGAGCATCATGCTGGCCTGCTACCTCTCTGCTTTTTATTATTACCATTACTGCTTTGTAACTCTGGTTTTGCAATCACTCCTGTGACTTTGGGGAGTATAATTAACCATGCTGGGAGTCAGTTTCATACCAGTGTTGCCTATCTCATAACTCAAAGCAAGACAATGCTTGTGGATGTTGGAAACCCTTTGAAGCATCATGCCCAAGTCCTGTGCTATTATAGAGTACTTAATACAGTCTCCTTGTATTGTGAGTATTCAATAAACATTAAGTGAAAAAAAAAACAAAACAAAAAACAGCGGAACTTCAATTACAATGGGCCCAGCCTTTTACACCTAGAAAAGAAGTGGAGGAATCAGTGGCTTCTCCCCCATTTCTTATATGTGTATAAGGATAACATGATCAAGAGTGAAGCTCAAAAAATGCTTATTTCATGTGTTTTCCTTCACTGAGATAGAATTTGACAAATTCTAATTGTTTAGATGAATGGAAACATGATTAATATATCGCTTCACTTTATAAGCTTGTATAATTCATAATTTTCCAATAGAAATCATGTAGCCAACTTCAAAATTTATTGTAGTAGTTTATGATACTATAACATCTGCTGAAAATATTAACAAGCTGAATACAATTTGAAGCATATGCCCTTAGACATATTATATTGTTATCAGAATGCTCTGTATCAAAGTTTCTAACCTCAATTTTTGGTCCTTATTAAAATATTTACACAGCTAATTTCAAAACTCAAGACTGAATTGTACAAGTAAGAGACTAAGGCAATTAAAATTAATATTCTATAAAATAATAAATTATTAATGACAGCACAAGATTTATATATTTCACCTAGAATGAAATTTTACTCAAAAGAAGTTGTTCCTGTCAATACTACTTTTAGTTTACCTGTTTAATTTTTACATTTGTCAATTGTTCATGGTTTTTTCATGGGATTTTGAGTAACTGACAGGATGAGAGTCTTTTCAGTTCAAACAACAGAAATAATTAAGAATAATCCTTTTGTTACAAGGTTCTAAGCTACAGAGAGTGCCGCTGGGGGAGTTGGGCGATCAGCCTTTTAATGAATGCAAAAGCACCTGAAGATTCATTTCTAGACCCATAAAGAAATGAAAATAATTCATTTGGTTTGGGACAATCGCTTACCTCTTTATTGATGGTATGGATGACTTTCTTTTATAAGCACCTTAATAGAGACCATAGTGATTCAAACATTAGAACCAGGCTGATGTTTGATCTCAGATCGATTGTGAATGGTATGATCTGGATCATAGCCCTTAACGCTCCTTGGTCTCAGTTTCCTTGTTTGTAAAGTTTGGACAAGCAAGAGTAATGACTTCATAGACTGCAAGGTTTAAACACCATGTGCAGAGGATGAATCATTGAAGTATTCAGTATTACAAGCATAAATAATTTACTCATCTAAATGGACAATGAAAACTCCAATTACAAATTGACATTATGAATTTGCATTTTGTACATTTCTGTAGATGAATAAAGAGCAAACATATTTAAGCAACATTAAAAACACAGCAAACTGAAAGTTGTCTTAGAAAAGAAACATACTCTTTATGTTGAAATACAACCATTGACCAATTCTCCTTTTATCTTTTAGAAAAAGTTGAGCTTTAGCATTTTGTAAGGGAAAGTTGTATATTTCTTGAGATGGCACATCTTATTTATTAATGTTAAATTCCTTAAACACTGAAGAGACAGGGATGGAAAGATTTCAACTAAGTATAACTTTTACTTATAAACACATAAATTTAAAAAAATTAACTTCAAAGAATAACCTAGAATATCTTATTTAAAAAAAAAATAGGTAAACTCAAAGGTCTTTAAAGTTAATTTTAGCCTTTATTAAGGGGACAAAAAAATGTATTGTTTGCAACAGGGTTCTAGGCTTAGATTTTCCAAAACTTACTTTACTCATGGTTCCTTAACACTTCAACCTTCCTTCTAGTCCACTACTCACCAAAAGTAGGGGAAAGGAAAAGTTAATAGGAAATGTGAGTTTTAGACCTGTTTAGAAATAGTTCTTTATACGTCCTTCCTTCTTAGAATGGAGAACAAAATACCTATGGGAGGAGGTACAGAGACAAAGTTCAGAGCAGAGCCTGAAGGAACAACCATTCAGAGACTGCCCCACTTGGGGATCCACCCCATAAACAACCAACAAACCCAGACACTAGGCAGATGCCAACAAGAGCCTACTGACAGGAGCCTGATATAGCTGTCTCCTGTGAAGCACTACCAGTGCCTGGCAAGTACAGAAGTGGATGCTCACAGTCATCCATTGGAAGGTAACCCAATCACAAAAGAACTCACTTGATATGCACTCACTAATAAGTGGATATTAGCCCAGAAACTTAGAATACCCAAGATACGATTTGCAAAACACAAGAAAATCAAGAAGGAAGACCAATGTGAGGATACTTGATTCCTCCTTAGAACAGGGAACAAAATACCCATG
>NC_034591.1:35454124-35455078 GCF_900095145.1 Mus pahari | reverse complement strand
TGGGTAGAGGAGCAGGGCAGGGGGAGGGTATAGGGGACTTTTGGGATAGCATTTTAAATGTAAATGAAGAAAATATCTAATAAAAATTTGAAAAAAAAAGAAGTCTAAGTTAAAGTAAGATCGATAGAATTGAGCTTGAAGGGTTAGTTGATATTGTAGCAGATGTAAATATAACATCACAAGATTCCTATAATCCAACTTGGCAGCTTCAAAGGGTATCTACATGGCTCCTAAGAATTGGAACATTGTTTCAGGTAAAAGAAATTCTAAAATGTATTAAACGCATAGCACTTGAAGATTAACTTGGAAAGTTATGGCCACATGTGGCTAGTATAGGCATAATCTATTACAATCTATGGAGCAATGATCTATTACATCAGTGGAAAATACAGATTAGTATTCCTACAACTTTAGAGACAGGCTGTAAAAGAGGATTTGCTCCTAAAAAAGAAATTAAAAATATTACTAATGACAATTATAGATTGTCCAGCATGTCCATAAGTAGGGCACAGCAGAGGCTGACTCTTCAACTTTATATTGGGGAGCTACTGCTTGTAAATCACCAGCTGTCTTACCACTAAAATTGCAAACTGACAAACCTGTTTGGATAGAAGAATGATCTATGATAAAAGAAAAGTTACAGACACTAGAACACCAAATCCAAGAATAGCTAGAGGCTCAATATATAAAAGATTCCACCAGCCTTTGGAATTCTCTTGTATTTCTCATTAAAAGGAAATCAAGCAAATGGAGCATGTTGACAGATCTGAGAGTAATTGATAAAGTCATTCAGTCAATGGGTTCTTTACAACCTGGAATCCCATTGCCTTTCTCGTTACCCAAGGCATGTCCTATTATGGTAATTGATTTAAAAGACTGAATTTTTACATTCCCTTTACATGTGCACGATAGGAAGTCTTTTGCTTTCTTACTACCTAATTTCAATAGAAGTTT
>NC_034591.1:35443867-35454113 GCF_900095145.1 Mus pahari | reverse complement strand
AGAGCAAGGTCGCCGCCTAGGACGTGTAACCCTCTGGTTGGCGGCCTGCTGTTACCCCAGATGACGCCACGGGAAAGGCAGGGCGCAAGGGAATGGAAATCTACCCAGCACATGCGCAGCTGCCTTGTTTGTATGTTAGAGCGCAGGACAATCAGCGCTATCTTGTAATGGCGAATGTGAGGGCGGCTCCCCACAAAGGAGACATCATTGGAGAGTCTTGTTACAAGTAATGTTGAATAATCATATCTTATGCCAATATTTTATACAGCAACCATTAGAAATAACTTGTAAGCTGTTTTCTCACTCTATAATTTATCATTATAAGGATTACCATTATTGACTGATTCAGAAACAAATACCTTAGAAAAATGTTTGATGAAATTAATAGCATTTTGCCTTTCTAAGGATCATAAATTGCTACTGGAAAGTGATACAAAGAGGAGATTATATTAATTATCTAGGATATGAGCTAGATCTTTGAAAGTTTCAATCACAGAAGGTACAAATAAGGAGAGACCAATTGAGAACTCTTAATTGATAAGAGACATTAATTGGCTAAGGTCCATAACTGGATTAACTACTGAAGTGCTAAGTAATTTGCTTCAAATCCTACAAAATGATAAAGACTTAAATAGCCCAAGAAAATTATCAGCTGAGGTGGAAAACAATTGGCCCTCGTAGAAAAGAAATTACAATGGGTACACATAGATCATTTGAATCCAAAGATACCTTGTATTTTAGTTAATTTCCCTTCTAATTCTCCCACAGAAATTCTTGTGCATAGAGAAGATAATGTCTTAGAATGGATAGCTTTTGCACACAGAATGAAAAAAAAATTAAAGACCCATATAGAAAATGTTTCTGAATTGATTCTGAAAGGCAAAATGAAACAATAATTAGGAAAAGAACCATTAGAAATTGTACTACCTTTTACTAATGTAGAAATTGCCTTATTATGAGCACAAAACAAACATTAACAAAGGGCTTGCAGTAATTTTATGGGAGAAATTAAAAACAAGTACCCCCCAAACAAGAGACTTCAGTTTATAAAACTAATTGAATTCTCCATTATATCGTAAAAGGGACACCAATTTCTGGAGCCCATACAATCTGTAATGATGTAAATAGGTCAGGAAAGGCAGGTTATAAGTCAGAAAAAATAAATATGGTGTCTCAGAGTCCTTAAAATTCAGTTGAAAAATCAGAGTTGTAAGCCATGCTTATGGTATTACTAGATTTCCCAGAATCTCCTAATAAAGTTATGGACTCTCAATGCTCAAACAGTTATTTTGCACATGTAAATTTCTGAACTTATTCAGGATGCTTTTTAAAAAACTTCACTATTTATCTTTCTACAACAAATGATCAGAAATAGAAATCATTCGTTGTCTATCACACAAATCAAAACACATATGGGTCTACTAGGCCCTATAACACATAATGTAATAATGACATTAATCAGGTAGTAATAGGAAATATGCTAAAAGCATCAGAATTTCATTTTTAAAAGTGCCATCATATTAACAAAAGTTTAAAAAAAGATATTACTATCACTGGCAATTGGCCAAGGAAATTATAAGGAAATGTTCTACCAGTTCTTTCTGCAACCAAATTACCTGCATGGAAACAAAGAAATGAAATTTGACAAATGGATGTGTGTCATTTTTCATATCTTGGAAAATTAAAATTGTTAACACCACATAATATACACCTGTTCAGGATTTCTAGGGTGAACTGCTTTAGATTCTGAAAAGGTTGGTTCTTTAATTATACACTTATTAGAAATTATGACAAATATGGAAATACCTGAACAAATTAAGAATGACAAGGTTTTAGCATATGTTCCTAAAAAATTAAACAATATTGGCATATTATAATTGTCTTCGTCAGGGTTTCTATTCCTGCCCAAACATCATGACCAAGAAGTGGTTGAGGTGGAAAGGTTTTATTCAGCTTACACTTTCCATACTGCTGTTGATCACCAAAGGATGCA
The DNA here is from genome assembly GCF_900095145.1 of Mus pahari. Classification (NCBI taxonomy): domain Eukaryota; kingdom Metazoa; phylum Chordata; class Mammalia; order Rodentia; family Muridae; genus Mus; species Mus pahari. The sequence goes on along the minus strand of NC_034591.1, from coordinate 35,452,120 downwards.
GGACTGGAACTCAAGCATGTCAGAAATCAGGAGCTGATGCAGAAGCCATGGAGGGATGTTCTTTACTGGCTTGCTTCCCCTGGCTTGCTCAGCCTGCTTTCTTATAGAACCCAGAACTACCAGCCTAGAGATGGCACCACCCACAAGGGGCCTTTTCCCCTTGATCACTAATTGAGAAAATGTCCCACAGCTGGATCTTATGGAAGCACTTCCTCAATTGAATTTCCTTTCTCTGTGATAACCCCAGCTTGTGTCAAGTTGACACACAAAACCGGCCACTACAATAATATAAAGCATATTACACATATACCATACAACCCTATAGGAAAAAGAAGTTGTAGAGAGATCTAATTATATTTTAAAGGATATACTTAACAAACAAAAGGGGTAACAAATTACCCAGAAATTACATTGATTTATTTTAAATTTTATTTTAAATTTCTTAACTTTAAATTTTTGAATGCTGAAGAACGAAAAGCAAATACAAAATAAAAACAAACAAACAAACAAACAAACCCAAGAGCTGTTGCAAGACATTGAATTATGTAAAAAAAAAAACACAAAACAAAACAAAAGAACAATAACAACAACAACAACAAAAAAAAAACGGCTGAACTAAATCAACCTGTTTATATTAAGGGTGTCTTAAATTTAAAATGGAGGAATAGAAAGATGTTACACTGGGGAAGAGGTTTTTTGCACATGTCTCCATGAGAAAAGAAAAGCTGTTTATTCCTAACAAATTGATAAAAATCAGATTTAATAAGGGGAACTCCCTGAAGATCCTTAACACTGACATGAAAGAAATCAAGAAAACCAACAAAGCAGGTAACTAACATTGCTGATCCTCCTACATGGGAATAGCTCTGAGACTGGCTGAAAAAGTAAAACGTTTCCATCCAGAACTTCAGCTTCTTGTTGGCTACAGAATCCTCAAGAATTAACATGCTATACTTTCAAATGGCACAGTTGAACATGTATGTTATTGTTTGATTATACAATCCAAACTAACTTATAAAGAAAGGCAGATACCTTACATTCTCACTTTTAATTGAATTGTGTACACTGCATATTCCATATGTTATCGCAGAAATGTATATCACCCATGAGAGTTTCTTGTTTGCAGACATTAATGAAGTTAAGATAGCCCTGACAAGGTTCACTCTCAGGGATGCTGAGACTCTGAGACAGATTTATTCCAGCATCTTGCTTTATCCTATCTCAGACTACCTCAATGCAGAATCTTCTTCTGGTACAATTTCAAAATAGCTAGCTATATCATCCAGTACCAGACGGTTCCAGTCAGAACTTCAGTTAAGCTCTGAATTTCTCAGCATGCAGATTGGACAGCAAATACTCTATCTAGCTTTCTTAAGATTGACCAATATTTCAAATTTCTTGGGCCCCCAAAGGAGGAAAACTGATACTCCCAGTCATTAGGAATCAATTTTATGATAGCAATGTCTCCATTCCCAAAAGGAGGGATGGATGGGGTTGGGTCATTCTTTGGGTGATGATCATTGTAAAAGGGGATGTTTACAAGCTGTTAAATGTCTTAGTCATGGAGGAAACAAAATATAAACTCGGGGATTTCTCTTTTTTGTTTTCTTTCGTCTATCTTAATTTTTCATATGCTAAGTGAAAAGGGGGAAAGGGTTTTAAAGGAAAAAGGAGGGATATAATAAAAGAATAATAAGAATAAAGAGTAGATTCCTTAATCTATTCTTTTTTTAATTAGATATTTTCTTTATTTACATTTCAAATGCTATCCCAAAAGTTTTCTATACTCTCCCCCCGCCCTGCTCCCCTACTCACCCAATCCCACTTCTTGGCCCTGGCATTCCCCTGTATTGGGGCATATAAAGTTTGCAAGACCTAGGAGCCTCTCTTCCCAATGATGGCTGACTAGGCCATCTTCTGCTACATATGCAGCTAGAGACCTGAGCTCTGTGTGTACTGGTTAGTTCATATTGTTGTTCCACCTAGAGGGTTGCAGCCCCCTTCAGCTCCTTGGGTACTTTCTCTAGCTCCTCCATTGGGGGCCCTGTGTTTCATCCTATAGATGACTGTGAGCATCCACTTCTGTATTTGCCAGGCACTGGCATAGCCTCACATGAGACAGCTATATCAGGGTCCCTTCAGCAAAATCTTCCTCAATCTATTCTTAAACTATCTAGCTACTACTTTCCAAAAAATGTTACATTGTTATAGATCTTTGCATATTGATAAATATCAAGGTTATATTTGGTTACATTTGTGTAAATACTTGTTATTGATGCAAAATTAAGGCTACATTCGGTTACAGCATACTATGTGTGGGGGTTTGTATATCCTCAGCCCAGAAGTTGGCACTATTAGAAAGTATAACCCTGTTGAAGTAGGTGTGACCATGTCGTAGTGGGTGTGGCACTGTGGGTGTGGGCTTTAAGACTCTCATCCTAGCTCCCTGGAATCCAGCAATCTGCTAGCAGCCTTCAGATAAAGATATAGAACTCTCAGCTCCTCCTGCACCATGCCTGCCCTGCCTGGATGCCACCATGTTCCTGCCTTGAAGATAATGGGTTGAACCTCTGAACTTGTAAGTCAACCCCATTTAAAATGCTGTCCTTATAATAGTTGCCTTGGTCATGGTGTCTGTTCCCAGCAATAAAACCCTAACTAAGACCCTAATTATTTGGCAGTAATGTCTTGTCTTTTTGACTACAAACTGTTAGGATAATTGAGAAATACATGTTAAAAAATAATCAAACTCATGGTCATGTTAGATACTCATCTAGTTAATTACAGTAAAATGTAATTCCTAGGTTGAAAACGCACAGGCTAAATAGTAAGAACAAAAAAAAAAAAAAAAGATTAAGACATACTATAGATGAATGATCTTCAAAATCTTCAGAAATCTATAGAATATGGAATTTAAAGATGTTTCTCAAAGAAAGGATCTTATTTTTGAGAATGAGACAGTTCTGCTCCGGGTAGCACCTTCATTAAAATCCAAAGGAGGTGATGGGCATCAAAGAATCTCCTCAAGGAGTTTGATTCACAAGTGGCATACTAGCCACTGGGCAAGAAACTGATCTAGCCTCACTGAAGACAAAATACTATCCTAACTGTACAAATGAAACACAGGTAGTCCAATTTTCTGAGGAACTGCCAGACTGATTTCCAAAGTGGTTGTACAAGCTTACAATCTCACCAACAATGGAGGAGTATTCCTCTTTCTCCACATCCTCGCCAGCATCTGCTGTCAACTGAATTTTTGATCTTAGCCATTCTGACTGGTGTGAGGTGGAATCTCAGGGTTGTTTTGATTTGCATTTCCCTGATAAGTAAGGATGTTGAACACTTTTTCAGGTGCTTCTCAGCCATTGAGTATTACTCAGTTGAGAATTCTTTGTTTAGCTCTGTACCCCGTATTTTAATGGGGTTATTTGATCTTCTGGAGTCCATCTTCTTGAATACTTTCTATATATTGGATATTAGTCCTCTATCTGATTTAGGATTGGTAAAGATCCTTTCCCAATCTGTTTGTGGCCTTTTTGTCTTATTGACAGTGTCTTTTGCCCTACAGAAGTTTTGCAATTTTATGAGGTCCCATTTGTCGATTCTCGATCTTATAGCACAAGCCATTGCTGTTCTGTTCAGGAATTTTTCCCCTTTGCCCATATCTTCAAAGCTTTTTCCCACTTTCTCCTCTATAAGTTTCAGTGTCTCTGGTTTTATGTGGAGTTCCTTGATCCACTTAGGCTTGAACTTTGTACAAGGGGACAAGAATGAATCAATTCTCATTCTGCTGAGCTATGCAAGCACAACGTAGGGAAGTCCTTTAAAATTCCTGCTTTACAGAAAAATCTTTAAGATATTATGTGCCACGAAGGTCGGGAATGATGCTCCAACAACACAGAGAAATTTGGAGGAATTATCCAGGAAACCAGCATTCTCTATTATTTCTATAGTTTTTGGAAGCTGCTTGCCTTCACTTCCTGCATACTAAGGTAATGGTTATTCCTTCTGAGCACTCTGATGATGCTGTAAGCTAAATAACTACAGTCTCACATATGAATTAGGCTGTTTGGGATATAGGAAAATGATTTTTAAGTCTATGAAGATGTTTTTGGTTGGTCATACAAGTTGTGATAGAAATTGACTTAGGTACAGAACCCTGAACTCATCAAAATGGGATAGACAGTAAAGTATATTGTCCAAGGTTGCCAAACGCATATATATGTGTTGGCATCAGACATACCTATGTCATCACAAACCTATGACATCACATAGGCGACAGCACGACCTGCAGCATATTCCCAGCATCCACTTGGCTCACCTCCTACTTTTATCTATGTTACATCATTTTCATATAAATACGGAGAATGCCCCTCACTCACTCTCTCTCACCCTTTTCTCTTTCTGTAGCTACCTTTTCTCTCTCTCTCCCTCCCAATAAAACCTCTTGTACATGGAACTGTCTTGGCCTAGTGCGCTGTTGAGATGAGACCCACCATTCTAACACATCAATACGGACTGAATATTATGACTGTAATATTACCTGATAGTTGTCACAATTGTTATTATTGTATATATTTTATTATTATAAGAGAAAGCTTTTCAGTGTAGTAAAAAAGAGAAATGTAGAGATAAATTGCTTGTGTAGTTTATGGAAGTATTACCTGCTAATAAGAAATCTTTTGGCTTATTAGCTTTAGAAGGAAATAGGAGGTTGGAGTTCTGGCAGCGAAAGAGGTTTCTGAGTTAGTTAGGCACCAGCAGAGATTTGCCCCAAACACTGATGGAGAAAGTCACATGAACCCGAGGAAAAGTAACTAACCATGTGGCAGGACCTAGACTAGAATACCCAAGCTAGTTGTCCCCAACTAGCACAAGCTCATGGGTTAGGGTATTTTTCATAAACAATAAATCTCAAAAGTTGTTTTGGGAATTTTGGTGTGAGTAAAAAACCTTGCTGTTACACAAGTTTATTCTTACACTTGGATGTGCAGTTCTACTCTGTTTATATAGATGTCAGAGGGCAACTTGCAAGAGTTTCTTTTATCCTTCTACTATGTGAGTCCTGAGATGAATTACACATTGCCAGAACTGGTGGCAGGTGTATTTACTGCCCGAACTTTACTGTCAGAATCTCACTGCACTCCTAGTTTTATTTTTATGGTTTTGCTGTTACAAATGGGTTTTCTATGACCATAATGAAAACATTATATAGAACATTTTTTAAATAAATAAATGAGGTTCAGTCAACCAGTTGTCAATTTAATAAGGTTTAAAATAAAATAAAATATTACAGCAAATATTCATGTTAAGAAATTGTTGAGCATAAATGTCATGATATTGATGACTGTCAGTTATGAAATTATTCTTCAAAGTTTAATAAGCATAAATGTAAAATACTGTTAAAATTAGAATATACATATATTTGTTTGTAAGTTAGTTCCTGAATTAGGCCAAGTAAATAACATTTATATTTATTTCATAAATGAGAGAAATTACACTTAAGCAATTTGTTCAAAACCTAATTGACAGTAATTTTTAGAACTAGACTAGAACTTTCACAGTATGAATCAATTTAGCAATCATTTTCTTCATTACCCTCTGCTACCCTCCTGGATGATGCTGCCACATGACGACAGAAACAGATGAAGTGATACAGCTGTAAGTCTGAGTTATTCATTTTGTTTCATTATCTCTATTTATAATTCATATTAATTTCATTAATTGTCAATTACTAATGAGTACCAATTCTTATTTATGTTGTGTTCTTAATGGACTTGTATCATGAATGGCAATGACTCAATTGGTAAGAGCCTTGCAGCACTACATCAATGCTAAAGCCAAGCATGTCCAAACATGCCTGTAACTCCAGCACTGGCAGTATAGAGACAAACAGATCCTGAGAGTGTGGCGATCAGCCAGTTTAGGCAAGAGATTCAGGTTCAGTGAGAGGCACTGCATAAACAAACAAAAACAAACAAACAAAAACAAACAAACAAAAACAAGGCAGGTAGAATGTTATGGAAGCAGATACCCAGTGTCTGTCTTTCTTTGGCCAATATATATCTGTGCATGTGCCAGCACGTTTACATAAGTACATTCACAGCAAAGGCACATGTGTCCACAGACATGCATGTATCTGCCCATGAATGATGCACAAACGTATCAGGGTAAACACTTAGACATAGAAAATAAAATAAAAAATTGAATGCACTAATTACAGAAGTTTACCAATTGAAATAATTCCACATTATATAGATTTTAATGAAATTCATTTATTCAGTATTTCCTAGGTGGTTACTACAGGATAGGATTCTAGTTTAACTACTGAAATATCCTATTAAACAAAGATTGGGTCCAACTTTTGTGGAAGCAACATTCCATGTTCAACTATATTTTAGAACAATCTGTTACTATTCAGTTGGGATTAAACATTCCATCTTTCACATCAACAAAAACAGAGAGAGAGAGAGAGAGAGAGAGAGAGAGAGAGAGAGAGAGAGAGAGAGAGAGAGATCGAATTTTAAACTTCAAAACCATTTTTTGTCAAAATTTGAATCCTTTTGAACTTTGGTCATTCTACTTGTAGCTTTCATCGTCTATGAAATAAAGTACCATGTTCTCTGTCTGCCATGACATGGTCTCTACCCCATATTCCCTGAAACTCAGATGGACCAACTAACCTGGATTTGTGCCTTTTTGGATGGAGCCCATAGCTTCTAGATCTCCAGTAAACATTCCACTTTGAACTCATCAGCTCTGTTGTATCCTAAACAAATTTCATAAGAATTGTTCGTATGGGTTCTTTGTTCAAAATATTTTTATTCCATTTATATTACAGTAAACCATAGGGCCTTCTCTTTTTTTGCTTTTTACAATATTTTATGCAATGTGGCCATTGCTGCTCCCACGAACTATGATATGCATTCCCTTCTCTCTCCTCTCTAGTCATATTAGCTTTCTTGTTAGTTCCCTAGAACGTGCTGATGTCTCAGCTTATCCTTTGCTTCACCTACTTGGACGTCTTCTTTCCCCCACTGTTATGTGGTAGTAATGCTTTCTCAAAGTTTTTAGGAGCCACTCTTTCCTTGAGGTTTCTCTGTCTTCCTTAAGGTAGACATTCTTTAACAGAACTTTGCTTATGTGCTTTTCTTCATTGCTCACTCTTGTCACCACAATGTAAACTCTAAAATTAAAATCTTTTCTCTCTCTCGTGAACTACTGAAAACATACTAACATGTAGACTCTCTGACACACAATACATGTTCCAAACTATGGTTTGAATGAATTAATAGTAATGGTCCTAGAGAAATCAGGTTTTGCTTTTGGGAATCTTAGTCTCATTCATACAAGAATTTAAGAATGGACTCAAATGGAAACTCAAGGACAATTTATTGGAGTTTAAAGAACACCTCAGGGGAGACAGATTTTTAAATCTTTTAGGCTTCCTAGAGGAGGAAAATAGAACAGAGAAAGAAAAGGCCATTCCTGTAACATGGATGTCAGCCATATTATAGACATGCAGCCTCATAGCAGGAAGGTTGCTTCGAGAAAGTAAGGAAATCCAAAATGCCAGAGAAAGCAGACTTGGTTCTGGCCAGCACTGAATGGGAAAAAAAAAAAAGCAGAGAAGAATAAAGAGAAAAGGCAATATCTTTCTGACTTCATTAGAGAGTAGAAATTCTGGGAAGGAAAAGTATATTATTTCATTAAGAAACTAATTAGTTCTCCTATTTCTTTAGCCTGGCTTAAGATAAACCTGTCTCCCTGGTGGATGCTCCCCAGACCAGGTGGGTTGGCTTGCTAAAATGGATTAACTCTAGGGGGAGGAGAAAAGGCCAAGTCTCCTACCAGAGGTGGATTTTATTGTTTTTGGCTTAGGGTCCCAATTTTCTACCAATGGGGTTTCAGTGCTATATAACAGTTGCCCAGTGTTTGACATTAGCTATAGGGATCAAAATCAAAAGGATGTAAATTCTTTCATGCTTCTTTAAGCAGCATTCATGACACTCTGTTTATTTGGTTTTTTTTTTTAAGATTTATTTATTTTATGTATGTGAGTACACTTTGTCTTCAGACACCCCATTCTCTCTCTCTCTCTCTCTCTCTCTCTCTCTCTCTCTCTCTCTCTCTCTCTCTCTCTCTCTCTCAATTTCTCCTGCTATACACTTTATTGTAAAGGACAAATGCCATGTCTTATCCATCAATCTAATGCTTAGGATACATTGGCACTAACCTATGCTTAGCATCTAT
>NC_034591.1:35436084-35442427 GCF_900095145.1 Mus pahari | reverse complement strand
GGTGGAGTAGGCACTGCTGGCTGTTTCCCTACTGGATCTGGGGTAGCAGGTGAGAGATTAGAAATACAAGGAAGCTGAGGGCAGATTTAGAGAGTTGAGCAAAGAGTAAAGGAAGGGGCACATTAGCAGGGGAAGGCTTAGAAGAGCCCAGCCACTGAGATGTAAAGCAGGTTAAAAAAAATGAGCTAAGGCATGCGTGCCTTTCATCTGAGGATCCATGGGAACCAGGGTGATGGCTGGTAGCAAGGTCTGCCTGGAGCTTAAATCAGGATAGTAGAAACCACATGCTACAGAAAAACAAGTAAGCTACAGACATACTCAAACAGAAACCGAAATATAAAAACAAAATAACAATACAACAAACAGAAAACCCAGATGAAGTAAAATAACACACATACTCACACACACACACACACACACACACACACACACACACACACACGAAAATACTATTGAGTTCATTTTGTGTTAGCCAACTACTCCTAACTACTGTACCTACCCTGAAGTGTGGGGCCAACATACCCTGTAATACTTCACTGAATAAAACTATTGTTTCCTTTGCCAATATGTATCAATTGCAGATAGTTTCTTGATTGGGGTGGGGGTCTGTATCTACTTGTCCTCAGTTTGTACCTTCTGTCTGGCTTGAACCTGTGGATGTATTGTGCATGTTGCCACAGATTCCATGAGTTAATGTGTGCATCAGCTCAGTTTTCTCTGGAATTCTGTTTATTGGAATTCTGCTAATTCACACATCTCCTCTGGCTCTTACAATCTTTCTGCCTCCTCTTCTGAATTGAGCTTTAAAGGAAGAGTATGATGAAGGAATAATCCTGTTTAGGAATGAGTGCAGCAAAGTCTCCTGTTGTCCTGTTGTGAGTCTCCATGTTAATAACCAACCACTTACTACCTGCAAACCCCATAACACAAGGCTTAAAGAAATTCAGGCATCCAAAGGTAGATAGAAAAGTAACTGTCTCCTTCTCTCTTTGTGTCTTTGTTGCTTTCTTTCTTTCTCTTTCTCTCTCCTCTCTCTCTCTTTCTTCTTTCCTTTCTTCCATTCTTTCTTTTTCTTTCTCCATCAGCTAAAGTATGAGTATCTTCTCCATTAGCCCATGGTTCACTTAATGGAAAGAGAAAAGAAAATGGCTGGGAACTTTCCAGGATACAAGTTCAAAATGACATCATCTCTTTTAGACTAACTTTAATCTGTTTAATAATACACTCATTTATTTAATGTTCCCCCCCCCCCTTGTTTCAGACATAGTTTTGTGTGTCTGCCTAGTAAACCTAGGTCAAATTGTTTTGGGACTATTTGATATTAACCATCTTTAGCTAGTCCACAGCTTGCCTTTTCCCTCTGAGATGTTGCCAGTTTCTTTTCTCTGCTGAATAGTAACCCAAAGAATCCTAATTTCCTTCACCTTAAACCTTGAAGCCAGTTACTTGAGAACTCTTACAGCCCTCTTAGCTTTCTCCAGCTTTACTGGCTATGAGTATTTTTCTCCCGGACCTGGAAACTGTCACTTCAAAGTACAATAACCAAGAAAGACAGTGTGCTCTGTCCCATCTTAACTTAGCAGCAAAACAACACTGCTTCCTTCACCGAGCTCTTTTCTACCAGCTTTCTTTCCTGCTTTGGTGACAGAGTTCATGCTCCACGTCTTGACGTACCCCAGACTTCCATCACAATAGTCTTAGATATCAAGTTTTCCTTGTTGTTTAGTGATGTGTCTGGACTAAGCTTTTGTTGTTGTTTTGTTTTGTTTTGTCTTGTCCAGCATCTCTGTTCTCTGCAAGCTGTGGAGGCCATGTTGGTTAAATTCTTGCACTAAAACTTTTATCAAACTAGAATGTGAAGTACACTTGTTTTGGAGAGAGGAAAATAAAAACATTTTTCAGACCTACTAACATGTGGTAACATCATTGAAAATCTATTCTACAACTATAAAGCTTGCAAACATTGTCATTAAGAAACAAATTTGAGATATATCTGTGGCCATCTTGACCCTGAAAATACAAGCTGTGGCCCCTTTTAATCATCCAAGGACATTCCCCCAGAAACAACACTGAGGGTGTTCCTCTAAACTTCAATTAATTCTCTTCCTGGTGAGATGGCCATTATTATGCAAAATATGTGATAACAGCTCATTTTGAAATTTAACTTTCTCTCTTAAAAGAACTTTACTTCTGAGAGAATGGACAGAGCAGCCAGACCCACAGGGGGACTTTCTCTTACAGAACCCTGACCTTTAATGTGTGAGGATATGATTTAGAATCCTATTTATATATTTATTTTATCTATTCTTTGGTGTACATATTTAAAATGTTCTAATTTGGCACCTGTTTGCCCACGCATTTGCCCACCCGATACAAAATGCCAGTTTGCCTCTGCCTTCCTTTTAGATAGCTCTGTATGTAACAAATGGCCTTGACTATTAGCGACTGGCAGCCTGGGATTCTTGCAAACTGCTTAAACAAATGATATGCAACTACAGATGAAAGGTAGCCTTGTTTCTGGCTGAGCTAGACATCCCGGTGACTCAGAACGGACACGCGGTAGGCATTTCACCTGTTGCCAGGCATGAGGTCGCAGCCCTCCATAGATTTATGACCATCAGTCATGTAAGGGCAATGCCCCCAAGCCCCTCCACATATAGAGGATGTGACCATAGGTCATGTAGGCTCAAGACAGATTTCCATTTTAATGAGGTACCTAAAGGTTTGGAGACATAGCCAATAAGCCTTCCTTCCTAGACATTCTTCCCTGCAAAATGTATTTAACCTCAGGCCCACCCTGAGAAGTAGGGTATGGGACTCCTGCACTTTCTGCCATGACAATAAATGTCTTAAAACCATGGACTGCCTCTTTTCCTCGGGATCTGCCGTCTAATCTCTTGTAGAAGTCCTCTCTGCATTCCCAGCCACAGGGACCACCAAGCCCAAGCCAAGCTCAAACCCAGCCACCACTGTCAAGCCAAAGACTCTCACCATGGAACCAGCCGGAGCTCTTTTTCCCCTCGCCCGTTAGCCCCTACTCCGTTCCCAGCTCTTCTGAGGCAACCAGCAGCCCCTGGGTGCCCAAGAAATTGAGAACCAGGCAGCCTTGGCCTCTTTGCAGGCCCCAGGACCCCTGAGCCTGCTCTAGCTGTCCCCTACCTTAGACTGTGCTTCCCCAACCTCGGAGCAGTGTCCTGGGGCTCAACTCCCACCAGACTATGGGGTGGGGTCAACACAGTCAACTTCTTGCTTCTTGCCTCCGGAGTGGCCAAGCCCTGTGGCAGAGCAGACGCTGGACCCGATAACCCTACATATGACATCAACCGATGGATTTAGATTTTAACATAGTAGAGACATTTACAAGAATAACAGGAAAAATTTCTGCTACTATTTGCTTAAGGCCTATTAAAAACCAAAGCCTTTTAAAATAAAAGTTCTATATTGTGTCTTATGTAATTTTAACTTTAATGTGCATAAAGGCAGTTGTTGCTTAATGTTGAATAATATATTATAATTGTACACAATTTATAATTATATATATATATATATATATATATATATATATATATATAACATATTTGAAAGCCTATTAGAAAAAATATATTATAGGAACAACATAGGACAACAGAAAATTTCTAATAGGCCCTCTCTTCTTACAAGTAAGTGATTCCATTGAATTCATTTTTACAAAATAAATTACTTTAAAAAGATCTCCAGCAGTCCAGTAAAGATAGATATAATCCAAGCTAGTGCTTAATAGATTATGGCTTAATAAATGAAAGTGTAAAGCATACATTCTTTACAGAAAAAAAAAATGTATACATTCAAATCTCGAGATGCACATAGCAAGTCGGAATTTATGATGAAGAAGTAGCCACAGTTGTGTGGGTAGGGTTGGGTTGGGGTGGCTGGGGTTGGGTGCCTGTCCTGGAGAGAAGAACCTGACTTTAGGAAACCACAAGTAATGATAACGTATACTCTGCTTTGCCCTGGGATATAGCGACCAGGAATGAACAGGTGAATGATGCCCTGAGATGTCGACTCTGGAGAGAGGTGTGGAGTCTAGACATTTGACACCAAACTCCACCATACTAGGAGAGAATAGGAGGTAAAGAAACAAAAATAAAAATAAAAATATAAAAAAGTAAAATCTTCCCTTTCCGTGCAGGTTGGACACATTGTCTTGATCCACACATTTAGTCCACGGCCCATAAAGGTAGGTTTATTAAAATGCAGGATTCTTTAAGCCCTAGCTCCATTGGAAAGTGCAAGCGGTAACATTTCTCCTCCCCCCCCCCCGAGAGAAAAGTAAAATCGGTGTCCTTTAAGGCAGAGGGTTTTTAATGAGGGTGCATCATAACTCTCACAGAGGCAAAGCCATTTAATTTTATTACACAACACTTTAAATTGGGACTGTTTTTAAAGGGCCAAATCACAGACAGGGGTCAAGATTAGATGCATCCTTAGTAGACAGCTGGCAGCTCCTGCCAGCATGAGGATTTAGAGGTGTGAAGCTGGTAAGAAATAACTGGCGTCCAGAGAAGCGGGAAGCACAGAAAAATAAACTTCCCAGAGAAAGTTAAGACGGACTCAAAAGGGGGGTGGGGGGAGAAATAACAGACAGAAAGAAAACAGGTCATAATAATTTCCCCTAGGACTAAAATGTGTGACATGAGCTTTTGCATTAAATCAGAAATTTCAGAATTAGAGGGAGAAGGAAAGAAGCCAAATTGGGAACAATGTGGCTATTGTGTCAGGGAGGGCTCAGATTAAAAGTTCCTGAATCATTTTCCGAACCCACCAGCAAAATGGTCTATTATTTCTGTAAAAAGTACTTGCTTCTAGGAAAAGGGAATGAGACTTATTTTCCCATTTCCCATTCAATTACAGCAGGGAACTTAATAATGAATCAACTAAAGCGCAGAGAGTAGAAAAACATCCTTGGACCTGAACGGAAACCGAATTCCAAGCCTCACCGAGTGACTTTTGTTTTATTGGACACAGGACATCCCTGACGCCAGCTCATTGCTGATGTTTCTAAAACTTTTGAGGCTTTTGCTAGCTCCTTCCAAAAAATGGCAATTCTGCCTATGTTTAGGCTTGCCACAGATTTCACACTCCTGCCCTTTAAACAAGCAATAATTTAGTGTGTGGCTCTGTACTGGGGTTTGGACCGTCTTTTAAGGACATATCTTATTCTTAAGAAGACACATTGCAAACTCTTGCCTAAACCTCTAACACAGGAATACCCTCCACCCTCTTCCTCCAGACATGAATGAAATACTTGGCAGAGAAATTCCTCAAGTGGACAGTCTGACAAATCACACAGCCATAGGAAAGGGTCGATAAAGGCTTCTTAATTTCATCCACGAAAACTGTCTTCTGGCTGTGTATTTGGGGAGAGAGGGTGGGTCTCTACCAGATCCTTAGGGTACACACACAGAGAAGTCATGCTTCTGTTTTTGTCAGTGACAGAAAATTTGTTTGGAACTCAAACAATGTTTGGCAGATTCATAGGGGAGGATTTTTAGTGCCAACTGGGAATAACTTTGAACAACATGAAAATTGCCATTGATCTTAAAAGCTACCTCTAAAGTCCAAATAATGCTTTCTAACAGACTGAACTTTGTGTTGACTGAAGGTCAAAATTCAAATTTTTGGAGTAGATTGAAGAAATAAAATAGTGAACGCAGCTGATAATGATTGTTAAATTAAAGCATGGGATGGAGTTGCTTCCTTGTGTTGCTTGGTGAGAGTTTTCAGAAGTATGTAAAATATTTGTTTTTAAAAACTATTTTCTTTTATGTTTGATATTTGCATATAAATTCTTTTTTTTTTAATACCATTTATTTTCTTCCAGACTCTCTTTTGATAGTTTGGTGTCAACTCATTCCATACGTATAACTCAGGCAAGAAATTTTATTTTATTTTTTATAATCTTGATTTTATTTTTCAATCAATTACTGTACATACTTAAGGGGAACACTATTATATTTTGATATACATCAAGAAAAACTGCATACTACTACTGTACATAGTCACTTTGTGGGCATTAAAACATTTAAAATTCTCTTTAACGACTCATCATTTAATACCTCTCTACAATTTCTATTATGTTTATCCTTTAGGAAAGATAATGAATCCTTGAAAATTGAAAGAAATTAAGTTAAAACAATATGACTTGTTTTTATGAATTATATACTAATAAATACATTGTATTAGTCAGGGTTCTCTAGAGTCACAAAACTTGCAGATAGTCTCTATATAGTAAAGGAATTTATTGATGACTTACAGTCTGCAGTCCAAATCCCAGCAATGGTTCAGTAGTAGCTGTGAATGGAAG
>NC_034591.1:35419760-35433896 GCF_900095145.1 Mus pahari | reverse complement strand
CTCCCTCTCCCTCTCCTCCCTCTTCTTCCCCTTTTCCCTCTCCCATCTCTGAACTTCTTCCTCCTCCTTCCCCTCCCTATGCTTCTTCTCCCTCTTTTCTATGAATTCTAGGATGACATTCCCTTTAAAACTCATTCCCTGTGGGCTGGATATTTTATTTTGTAAATTTGTGAGAAAAGAATCTGAAAACCTACAGCTCAGAGAGCTTTGTTTGCTATTGAGTTTTCTGAAATGCTAAAATAAAACCCCTACCCCTGCCATCCAAGTAACTCCCCAAGAAAGGAAAAAGGCTCTGTTGAACTCAGACACTCTATATTTTCCCATAGCTGTCTCATTGTAACGTAGAATTTTTAAAAGCATAACCACAGTCATATTTACAATTTTCTGTTTCATAACTATTTTAACTCTTTCTCATATTGAGATAAGAACTTTCTTTTCAGTGGATTTTTAATTATGTCCTTATAGATTACAGTAGGCATCTTTTTATGTAGGTGATAGTCACATAGATTCATTTCTTGACCTATGTATTACTATAATGATATTTTTACCATAGATATCTGGATTGATTATTTGAATTCTGTATTTTGTGGTTGCTTTGTTTTGTTTGTTTTATTTTGTTTTGTTTTTGAGATAGGGTATTGCTATGTGACCCTCTGTTAGCAAAGAACTTACTATGTAGAGCAGGCTAACTTCAAACTCAAGAACTCAACCTAACTCTGCCTCTGGAGTTCTGAATCCTGTGCTACCATGCTTGGCTATATTTTGGGTTCTAAGTTAGACAGGGGTTTAGAGGGGACTTGAGGACTATATTATTAGACTTTGAGAGAACAATGAGAAGGGTAGGGAAGCTGTGAATCTTAGCAGCTATAGGAGGAGAGAGATGGAAAAGAGGACAAGAAATAGCCATTGTTTTGAGTTAGGGTCTGAGAAAGCTAGTTTGGTCAGAAATGAAGTTTCGTAAACAGCTGCATAGTGGAAGGAGATAGAAGGTTCAGAAAAATTGTGAGAAAGCCCACAACATCAAGGAAAGCAATTCCAGGCTTGCACCAATAATACAAAATAAAAGAGACAGACAGAAAGTTATACTTGCTTAAGTGAGAGCTAAGACAAGCGAGCAAGAGCACTGCTGTGGAAAATCTGCCACGAGGAAGGCAATGAAATTCATCAAAAGGACCATCATTTTTTCCATCTCTTTGTCAATCTGCTTTTCAGTAGGAAGTGGAGCTTGGGGAGAATACAGGTAGCTAGCTGGTAAACCTACCTGGATTGCCTCTAGGAGAGGAAATAATAAATAGCGCATTTAGTTCTAGTCTTTGGGCCCAATCAGCATGCCATGTCTCCATGCAAAATGGAGGCTATGCTACTCAACTGACCAAGAGGCCTAAGGATGGGTGGTTGTGATACTATTTCTTTCTAGTGCTATCAGGGAGTTGGGAGGGAAGGATCTAGCTTTAATAGCCTTCCTGGCTACCTGACAATATAAGAATAGTACAAACATGATGAAGTAGGACTTAGAACAAAAATAGTGAACTAAAGATAGCTAGAACTCAGGGTATCTACTTTCACAGAAGAGTGGGGATGTTGCTTAGTTGTAGAGCACTTGCCTAGCATGGACACGGCCTAATGTTGTACCCCAGTACAGCAGAACAAATACAAATAAACTTGAAAGGGTCTCTAAAGCTAAGTGCAGACTTAGCAAGATTATGTTCAGAGACCTGGAGGTTTGAGGCGACTCAAGCAATGGACACCTAGGGTACATGTGGTAGACTATAATGTGTTCTTCATAGACTACTCTGATTACTTTTAAGGTATAATTTGTTAGCCAAACAACTTAACTTGCCTGTAAATACTGATATGTTAAGAAGGAGGAAGCATTTTACAAGAAATTGCCATTTTCTCAAGAGTAAAAGCATTAACGCTGTAACCTGATACTTGAATTAGCCTAGTCTTAGGTGGAGATCAGGGGAAATGAGTCCTTGGTCAACCCCATGACTAGCACCTTGACTTTCTTTTGGCTTTAATTAGTGTGCTAGATCTACGGATAAAAAACTGGTTCTGCCTGAATGATTTTTAGTGTGCACACTAGCAAAATTCTGAAGATGACATAGAGTTTTTTCTAGGTTGATGCAGAGATAAGCCAACAAAACTTATCCATTTCTGATGAAGAGAATACTACATAATGGAAATAGATTTTCATTGAAAAGTGAGCTTTTCTGAATAATTCATGGGATTTAATATTAAACAAGTTGTCATGTACATGTATTGGCTAGTATAGATAGTTTTGGTTTACTGGTGTGATTCAAAGCAAAACTTAGCAGAGAATTTGTTCTAATTGACACATGAAGGAGCAAATGTTATCTCAATTCACCCTATGTAACTGATTCTATTTTCTTAGTCAACTAATAAAAGCGCCTCAAAATTCCTGAAGAGAGAATCTTTTGAAAGATTCCAACTATGATTAGGTGTAGATCATCACCATTCTAAAGACTGGGATAATAGAAAGAACTGTCTCATTTATCGGTTGCTAGAATTAGGCTAATTTTTCCATTTGAGAAAATTTGATTTGGCTTCTTTATTTGATGAATGAACTTGGCAGACTGTTGTAATCTTGCTCAGACATTAAAGAAGACAGCTAGTGGAGAGGTCTTGCCAAAGAGCTGCTCAACAAACACAAATTCTTCCTTCCATTAGTTTGTGTCATACATACACCTGTTATTGATGCAGAATGGATCATATGGAATGCATAGTATGCTTTTTTAATATCCTAGGGAAAAGTTCTTTCCCTGTGGTAGGGTCAGTATCTGTCAAACACTGCCCTAGGATCCTGCGCTGCATCTCTTCACCATTTCTGGTTTATAGTATGCCTCCTTAGATGGTTAACATGAACTAGGATGTTTATTGGCCATTAAGAATTGCAGTCATATTTATAATAGCCAGAAGCTGGAAACAAACCAGATGTTCTTCAACAGAGGAAAGGATACAGAATGTGAGGTACATTTGCACAATGGAATACTACTCAGCTATTAAAAATAATTAATTCATGAAATTCACAGGCAAATGGATGGAACTTGAAAATATCATTCTGAGTGAGGTAACCCAGTCACAAAAGAACACACATGATATGCACTCACTGATAAGTGGATATTAACCTAAAAGTTCGGAATACCCAAGATATAATTCACAGACCATATGAAACTAAGGAAGAAGGAAGACCAAAGTGTGGATACTTCAGTGCTTCTTAGAAGGGGGAACTAAATACTCACAGGAGGAAATATGGAGACAAAGTCTGGAGCAAAGACTGAAGGAAAGGCCATCCGGAGACTGCTCCACCTGGGGATCCATCCCATATACAGCCGCCAAACCTAGACGCTATTGTGGATGCTGGGAAGTGCTTGC
Organism: Mus pahari; assembly: GCF_900095145.1. Lineage (NCBI taxonomy): Eukaryota > Metazoa > Chordata > Mammalia > Rodentia > Muridae > Mus > Mus pahari. The sequence continues at coordinate 35,430,500 of NC_034591.1, read as the reverse complement.
TGATATAAGCCTGATATGGCTATCTCCTGAGAGACTCTGCCAGAGCCTGACAAATACAGAGGTGGATGCTTGCAGTCAACCATTGGATTGAGCACAGGTCCCTGATGGAGGAGTTGGAGAAGGGACTGAAGGAACTGAGTAGGTTTGCAGCCTCAGGGGTGGAGCAATAGTATTAACTGGCCTGACCTGCCTCCCAGGAGCCACTGGGGACTGGACCACCAAACAAAGAGTACACATGGAAGGACCCATGGTTCCAGCCTCATATGTATCAGAGGTTGGCCTTGTTGGGCATCAATGGGAGAAGATGCCTTGGTCCTGTGAAGGCTCACTGCCCCAGTGTAGGTGAATGCTATGGCAGGGAGGAAGGAATGGGTAGGTGGGTGAGCATCATTATAGAGGCAGGGGGAGGGGGATGGGATGGGGATTTCCAGAGTGGAGACCTGGAAAGGGGATAATATTTGAAATATAAGAAAATAACCAATGGAAAAAAAAAGAAACAGAGAAAATATGAGTTTTCAGGTTAATTTAAAAGAGTAAATATTGCAGATTATAGACATCTATTTAATTATCAGCACCTCTCCTAGCCAGCATAGCTTGTATTTGTCTCTACACAGGCACATGGCTAGGTTAAATGGGAGAATTAACAAGTAACAAAAATAACTAAAAGTTACTTTGCCAAAAAGTATTTTGGAACTCTCTTTGATTGTATGTTATGATACCTGCACACAAGGAGACAGAATATAAACACACTTCATTTTTGTATAGTCCAGGACCATTCATGGGTTATGAAAATTGAAAGAAGGTTAACTGGAGATTTGTTGTCAAATAGCAATAAAATTTGTTTTTTACTAGATAAATCAAGAGTTGAGACATGTATATTTAATATTGGTCGCTATTTGTTTAGTGATAGTTATTAGCACCTACTTCAAAATGATGGCACTAATTACAGCTGAATCCATTCTTATTAAACTGGATTTGGAAGGGACTTTACATAAAATCCTGTTTCACAGTTCAACAGTGGTGTTCATTTCAGCCACTTCACTGATCATCAGGGTATTAGTTCCTCACAGTAGTCTGGATCAGTATAGATTTACATTATAAACCACAGAAGTTGGTCCACAGGCCTCTCAGATAGGGCAAAAGAAATTAACACTTCTTCAAAACACTACCAATTTAGTGACCTAGTTTCAGGGCGGATTAACCTATAGTAAGGATGTAAAACTAAATTAAATTCCAGTTAAACACAAATATTTTCCTTCACATTCTGAGCCATCTGATTCAGACTCCTCGGGGTACAGTGTTACCTCACTTGGTGAACTGTATAATTATTTATAGATTTTCTCAGCATTAAGCTTATCCTTATCTAACTTTATATAAACAGACTAGGTAGCGACTTTTACGGCGATACCCTGACACACATGATGGTCACTCATGATAGCTGGTAGTTTAGGGCCCCATTGTTCTTCAGACTTCTTCACTTTTTTTATGGCATGTTATTATAAGGCTAACTTAAAACAATTAACTTCTAACCAAGTGATTCTACGTGGGCCTGTGACTACATACAAGATACATAAACAAAGAAAGAAGTGTTACTTATTGTTGAGAATGGAAGATATAGGACCTAGTATGAAACTTTAGTAATTTTGTTTACATATGTAATTGTAAATACAAGACACACAAAAATTGTCATTTCCTGATAAAACATTAATGATAAAGCAATAACACACACTTAGGGTGCTAAAATGTCGAATGGTAAAACATACTTCTATAGAGGTCCTTGGGCCTGAGGATGTTTGATGGCCCAGTGTAGGGAAATGCCAGAGAAGGAAGATGGGAGTGGGTAGGTGGGTGGGGGAGCACCCTCATAGAGGCAAGGGGAGGGGGGTGTGATAGGTGGTTTCCAAAGGAGGGACCTGGAAAGGGGAAAACTTTTGAAATATTAATGAAGAAAATATCCAAAAAAAAGGGATGCAATTAATTTTAGGATACAAATTATTATTTCTTCTAGGGTACAATATTCATTCTACAGTGGAACAGATGCATGTTCACCAAAGAAAACCTTTATGTTCTTAAAAGTAACAGACTGTGTATTTCTTAACGATAACGATTTTCCTTCATATCTGGCATCAGACTACTTTAGGCTATTGAGGTTTGCTTCTCCTGCTTAAAAATAAGGAAAAGGAAACTTCAAAAGGATGCCCTGCAAGGGCTTCTTTGTTACTCAATGTAGAGGTGAGTAGGAAAAGAGAAGGTGATCATAGATTCATCTAGAGACCTGATTATGTTGCCCAACTTCTTCGAAAGTTAGCATGGTACACTGCGGCAGGCTTAATAAAAGTATACTGACAGCTGGCACACATGAAAGGGCTAGGGGCATACTCAGGCAGTAAAATGGTTACCACAAAAGTTAGAGCAACTGAATTTGATTCCCAGAGTACATATTTTAAAAAAGAAGAAGAAAGCTCAAGTGGTGTCATGTGCTTGTAATCCCAGAGCAGGCTGCTCCCTAGGGCTAGCTGGGCAGGCAGCCTAGCCTAATTAATGAGCCTCAGGTTAGTAGGGAACTCTGTCTTTAAAAAACAGGGTGGATAGTTCCTGAGGTTGATCTCTGGCATTGCCCCCTAAGCCCTCCCCATGTATTCCAATGCACAAGTCTGAGTGATAGATGCCAGACTGCCAATTTATTAATCTGTTGTTAGAAATAGGGCAATTATATGGGTTTGGATACTCTTCTGGATTGATTAGTTCACTGTCTGTATATAGTCAAACTTCATGACTATTCAATTATAAACAGAAAAATTGCATTTGCGAGGAGAAAGGAGTGTAATGAATTAAATATGAAACAGAATCATTTAAAGGTGGTTTCAATGTGTCATCTCACAGGTAAGCACCTTGCCAAGGGGAGTGGAAGCCAGTGAAGCCTGTCACCTCTCCTAACCTCTGCGCAGTCCCACTAGAGAGACAGGCTTACCACAGGGACCGAAAAGACATAGCAGGTAAGTTCTGCTTCCATTGATGTGTTGAAGTCCCAAATTTTTGTGCAAGAATATAACCATATTTGGAGATAGGTCTTTAGAAATATAACTGAGTTAACACAGTCATATAAATGTATTCTACAATACAGACTCATGCTCTTATGTGAAGGAGAAATTTCGAGACCCATGTATAGGAAATGTAACATTGTAGTATAGAAACAGTCATATACAAACTAAGGAGAAAGGCTTGGCAAGGGTCCTTCCCTCAGAAGAAACTCACTTTGTAAATACTTGGTGTAAGGCCTGTAAAGCATTGAGATGATCCATCTCTGTTGCATAACACGCCCAGCCTGAGGGACTTTGTAAAGGCAGCCAGCTCAGTCTAATACATCATTTTATGTGAAAAAGATTATAATGAGCTTTTCCTATTAGCACCTGACCAGATTTTCAACACTTTTGTCCATGTTGTTAAAACTATTCAATTCATTTTAACTTTTCAAAACAAAGATATGAATTTATGAATGTCCTTGAATCCTTTTAAAATTAAGTGAAACTTACTGTCTAAGGTTCACAAAAAAAATTGTTTGAAGGTACCCTCTATATTCCTCAACAAGATTTCTGTTTATACTCATATTTTCTCCCTGAAATCTGCTGTTTTTCAATTTGGGAAATCAAAATCAAGGTCGAAAGTAATGATAGCACAAGCAACGGGACACTTCAGTGTAGATCAGCAAGAGAGGAGGAGGAGGAGGAAGAGGAGGAGGAAGAGGAGGAGGAGGAGGAGGAGGAGGAGGGACAAGAAGAAAAAAGAAAAAGAAGTTCCATAAAGCGGATTGTTCAATTCTAGTAGTCTGCCTGCAAATGTTGTTATTGTAATTCTAGTCCAAAGTTAACCAGAAGGTTTACACTTTCACATTTTGCTGGTTTATTTTACAATTTACATGTTTTACTTTATAATAATAAACCCTGAAAAGAAATAATGGGACACAGCCAAATTAAACAGAAACAAAACTGTACAACTTAATAGACTTGTACACAGAGTTGACATTCAGAATGGAAGCTGTGCTTATCCACACTGAAACCAGAAAAAAGAAAAATCCACAACAAAATTAGAAGCATAATAGAAAAATAATGTGTGTGTGTGTGTGTGTGTGTGTGTGTGTGTGTGTGTTTGTATGTGTGTGTGAATCAGGTCCATTATTATTGCCTAATTTTTTACAAAGTTCTTATTATTACAGAAATAGCTACTTTGTAAATTAGTTTGAGGGATTGGAGTTTGCTGGAGTTAGAACCTAAAACTGTGTATTCACGTTAGCCACGCACTGAATGCAACGTCATGCCTATTCCTAAAAGTATAATAGTTGGGTTTGTGATAGGTACAAAACTGAACATACACACACACACACACACACACACACACACACACACACACACACACCTCAATGAAACAACAATGTTTAAACAGTCACAGTTCCTAATATTTGTTTGTATATTTCATTCTTATTTTATGTATGTAAAAGCAAAATGATTTGTGTTCAGTATTTACATAATGTAATGTCTAAGCCTCTGTTATGTCATCTATCACACTAGGAAAACATAATGTGAAAATATCAACTATCTGAGGTCAAGGACAATGCTATCATCTATTTTGTTTTAGTTCATTGGACACAGCATTTACATAATAGTTGAACGGTTACAAAACAAAGGGAAACTAAAGAGAAATGTTAAACAACACACACACATACACACACACACACACACACACTCTCCACAGTGTATAACTAATTATATGAATACAATCAGCTGAGTCCATTTAGTGTTGCTTGTATGTTTATGATTTTAAAGCTGCCCATTTGATATTACATAACCAATTAAGGATATCATACTTGGGAAAGATTATTTAAATATGTAAGATAGCTCTAAGCCCTACCAATAGGAATATTCACAAGAAATGCCGACTTGGCATTTTAGCCTCTGCCCCTTAGTACTCATTTGAAATCACTTTTATTTTATTCTTCCATTGTTCATTCAGGTTCTGCTCCCCTTTGTCCCTAGGAATCAAACTGAAGCTTGTGATTTCATCAACTACCTATGAATGACCTTGGACTCCACTGTCAGCCAGGATGCCTTACAATGAGTTTTGTGTGACAACCCACCACAAGCCTTTCCCTTACCAACATCATGAATTCGTTCACGATCCAACCACAGATAAAGATAGAAACTTTAATGCTTGAATTTGATAACCAGAATTTATTTAGAAAGAGGAATAGCTTTTGTTTTCCTAGCTTATAGACTGCTTTATTTAAGTAATCTATGATAATGCATTTTTAAAGCTACAACTAAACAAATATGATGAATATGTTATCAATAATCATTATCATAAAAATTTAGACTTAGGGAACAAGCCAAAGGGTAGGGCCAGGAAAGGTGAGAACAACAGAGCTACAAATTGTGAAAAAGAAATTCAAAGCATCATACTTAGGATTCACACAGGTACTATGTATGTTACTCCCTTTAACTATGTAAGTGAAAATCGAATCATGGGGAAAGGGGAGCTTATACTGAAGAAAAATCTTTCATATACTAGCTTATTAATTAGTAGCTTCAAAAATTGTAATATGAGTCAAAAGTGATACCCCAAATTCTATGAAATGGGGCCATTAGTGCCTTTAGACCATCCTATTTATTTTACATTTTACCATTTCCCCCGATCTAGGCATAGAAGATTAAGGTAGCATAATTTGGCTGCCAGCTCAGACTCAGCATTCTTCATGCTACCCAGATGTACATGGTTATAGCTTCTACTATATGAGCCATGGGGACATATGGGTTTTTCATCAAAAGTGATGAATGAAAACATCTTTAAGGAAGCTGAAAATATTGCTTGGGAAACAAGCTTCTTGGACTGGAAAGAATTTTATATTGCTTTCTCTCTCTCTCTTTCTCGCAACCTGCTTATTCAGCAGTCTAAATGGACTATGTGTATCAAGAGTGTTGAAAGACAGGGTACAAATGCATAATAAGATCCAAACAAACCACAGCTTATGATTTATGCCAAAGAAACTAGAATAAAAAAAGAAAAAGAACATATTCAGATAGCTAATAAATTTTACTTTTGGAACACTAGCAAATGATGATACAATTAAAATATAAAGTCACTCATCCATTTTTAAGTATCCACCAACTTTCCTTTTCATTAATTGGAAAACATCCTGAGGATTGTAATTGTTCATGTCTACCTTTTGAATGAACAAGAATTGGATTTTACTTTCTCCTCTATGTACATAAAATTATAACAACTAGCTTACTCCACATTAGTGAGTTAAGCACAGTGTGTAAAATTTGGTGATGTGGGGAGTCTCTTCGCCCTCGAAATATTGGATTATGTTTTGGGGGTCTTAAAAGCATGGATTTAGCATTGCTGATTATGTACTCCTGAAACCCAGCATTTGGGAGGCAAAAAGATGGGCATTACTGGTTGGAGTCTAGCCTTGGAAACAGACAAATCCCAAAGCAGCAAAGCAAAGCAAAGCACAGCACAGCACAGCACAGCAAAGCAAAGCAAAGCAAAACAAACCAAACCAAACCAAACCAAACCAAACCAAACTAAACAAACTCCAACCTTAGAAACACTGGAAAACAGAATATTTTATCTGTCAAAACAGTTACATAAATAAGGGACAATAATAGGATTATTTTAATTACATGTAACTTTACATTACCTCTTCAACTTCCATTTTTCTTTTCTTTGTTGATCCCATATATAAGCTGAGGTTATTTTTTCCTAAAAACACATTACGACTGCAAGTTTGCCAATTAACAAAATTTTCTGGGTTTAGGGAAATGATGATCCCCTTCTTTTTTTTTTTTTTTTTTTTTAATTTTTTTATTTTTTATATGTTAAATTAGGATTTCTTTCTACTTAAGATTATATAAGATTTTTAGAATAGGATTCTAAAATTATAGATTGTGTTTTTCCTCTCTGTTAAACTTTTAAATTTTTCTTTTTTTTATTATTATTATTTTCTTTATTTACATTTCAAATGCTATCCCGAAAGTTTCCCATACCCCTCCCCCCACCTCTGTTCCCCTACCCACCCACTCCCACTACTTGGCCCAGGCCTTGCCTTGTGCTAGGTCATATAGAGTTTGGAAGACCAAGGAGCCTCTATTCCCACTGATGGCCGATTAGGTCATCTTCTGCTACATATGCAGCTAGAAACACAAACCCCGGGGGTACTGGTTAGTTCCTGTTGTTGTTCCACCTACAGGGTTGCAGCCCCCTTCAGGTANTTGGGTACTTTCTCTAGTTCCTCCATTGGGGACCCTGTGTTCCATCCCGTAGCTGGCTGTGAGCAGATGATCCCCTTCTTATGAAACAGTCTGCTCTGAGAACACTGTCAAAAACTGATATAAGATCTATGTTCTGGGTTTGAATTAATTTCAAGACATTAAATAGGAAATCTTTCTTGATTTGAAAGCATTCAAGAAGGCTAGAATTTCTTTCTTTGAAAACAATATTTTCCTATGAAGAAGACAATTAATAAATACAAGAAGAATGTGGTAGAAAACTATTTATGTTGACCTTTGTAATTATTCATATTAGTTGCCAGCAGTGAGTACATTATCATTTGTATTGTTTTTGTTGTTGTTGTTGTTGTTGTTTGTTTTTTGTTTTTTTTAAGTAGAGTGACTGAATTAAGAACTTGATTTTTCAATACTTTGATTTGCTGGCAGCATTTCTAAGTAGTGTTGAATTTTTCTAGTAGAAATATACTTCTTTTGATGGAAAAAGATAGAGAGACCCACAGCCAAACAAAGCAGAGCTTGGGGAATCCTTCTGAACAGGGGAAGGAATGATTGAAGGAGCCAGAGAGGCCAAGGACACTGCAAGAAAAACCTACAGAATCAACTAACCTGATCCCACAGGGGCTCATAGAGACAGAACTGCCTACCAGGGAGCTTACATGGGATTGACTTAGGCTCTCTGAACATATGTAACAGATGTGCAGCTTGGTCTTCATGTAAGATCCCTAACTGTGGAAGCAGCCAGTGTCTATGACTCTGTTGTTTTGGGGACACTTTGTCTCTACTGGGTAGCATCCTCTAGCCTCCTTAGGAGAAGATACCCCCAGTCTTATGGCAACTTGATATGCCCAGGTTGACTGATATCCTTGGGAGGCCTTCCTTTTTCTGAGGAGAAAAGGAGGAGAGGTAGAAGGGAAGATGAGAGGGAGGGACTGGGCGGGGGGGCGGGGAGAAAAGGAAGGGGAAGGAGCGATGGGATCTAAAGCAAATTAATTAATTAATTAATTAATCTGAAAGTGTAGAGGTTTCAAAAGGGCAGTCCAATATAAATAGTGGGATGTGCCTCAAAGTATGCATTTACTTCTGATTGATTTTATTCAGAAGACAATCCATCGATGCCTTTAAGTATTTTCCCTTAGTTAAGAAGTAAATACTAGAAAATAAGCAACAGTGGCTAAAAAATTGAAAAACAATGCACCTATGGTCAAAAACAATTAAAATACGTATTTTAGGGTAACCAAGGATAGTGAAATTAACACTGAATGAAAAACAGCAGATAATGGTTATATTTGTACTATTAAGAGAATACATTTTATAATTAATAATAAAAGGCAGAAAAGAATTTAATAGTGGTGAAATTACAGTGAAGAATATTAGTTATTCTTGTGATTACATTGTTGTCATCAATACTATACTGAACTATGATGACAGTTCCTCCCTATATGGTCCTCCTCCTTTTCTCTGAATGAGAAATGTGTAGTTGCTTTCTAACGTTAGCATATATATGTCTTCTGTGAAATACCTAATGCATGGAAAGACTGCTCTATTTTGACTAATCATAATATTGGAACCTATTGATGATTATGGCTTATAGTCTCATTCAAATATCTATATTTAGTATAAAAGTATTTTGTGACATTTCTTTAGAATAATTTAATTCAAGATACAAAATATGAAATAGTACAAACTGAAAAATCTAGTAGACTATACTCTATATGAAAGTGGTTTGCTTTCAAAATGTATAGTAAAGGATTTGATAGCAACATTAAAGGAATAAATTACAGAATACAATGATTTTCTCAGTGAAGTTAAGAAAATCTGGCAGCCCTCTTTTCTGTAAAATTTGACATATGAAGTCAGAAATACCTGAAATCTCACTCTTTAAATGTGCACCCAGAGCTTTAAAATACATTTACAATTGCTCCCATTGCCTTATTTTACTCAGTAGATAAAATATTACTATAGTCAAAATTTGAAAAAGGATAATTTTCATAATATGAATACTTTCAGTGCAGATATTTGATGGTTTTTGTTGGAGAACATTCTGCAAGTTACATGATGGGCAAACATGCATGACAAACTACATTTACTTAAAAGCATAAATATGTGCCTATGTTTTCAATCAAAGTAAATAAACTAATAATACATTTTTTTGTTTCCACTGAGACAGAGTTTTTCTGCATTGACCTGGTTTCCTGGACATCACTCTGCAGTACAGGCTGGCCTTGAACTCAGAGATCTTCATGTGTCTGTGGTGACACATGGGTTTAATCTCAGCACTTAGAAGGCAGAGGCAGGGGAGTTTTGAGAAGTTTGAAGCCAACCTAGTCTACAGAGCATGCTCCAGGACAATCAGGACTACACAGAGAAATCCTGTCTTAAAACAACAATACACAGTAAAATTTTTAATAATAGCTTTAAACATGTTCATAGAAGTTCATGTGTGTGGGAGTATGTACTTATGCACATCCGCTATCTTCTTTAATCATCCTAGTCACCCGCCATGTTATTCTTGTGAAAGGTTCCATTCCAGATTCAAGCCTGCAGCACTTCACCCAGACTGGAGGACCAATAAACCCCAGGGATTGTCCTGTCTCTGCATCTCTTGCATTGTCCTCCACGGGTGCCTTTTTACATGGATTCTGAACCATCTCCACAGCCCAAAGTCATTTTTAAATGTTTACTGTACTGATCCTCCCATAGTCTCTGGAGATGCTGTCTCCCAGAACATCAGATGCCTTAGGTCTTTCTAGTCATCATTTTTACTTTATTACCTACTCCCCTTTTGTGAGAGCAACATATACAATTTATTGAATGCTCGGTTTTCATGTCCTTATTTCTTTCCTTATTTGTTAGTAGATATATTTTGCAATCTTCCCATTCTTTGCTTTCATACAACTTTTTTGATTTCTTTTCTATTATCCATCCTGATTCCCTAGAGTAGAAGAAAGAAAATCTCCTTGGTAAAGAGCCCTAGACTGTCTAATTTCACCTTTGCAGCATATAGAGTCTCAGTTATCAAATTTAATCCTGCAACTTCAACCAGGGAAGGAGCAGGCTAAATGAACATGGTTGAGTTCCAAAATAATTCTCATGCTGTAGGGTGAATTACTTCCATACCTTCAAATCCATATTTTGCATTTCTCATTTCTATTACATCAGAATGGGACTGTGTTTGGTTCCAGAAATGTTTGAGTTCTAATAAAATCTAAGTGAGATTATTAAGGTGTGCCCTCATCCACAGAAACAAGGAAACAGGACAGACAAGAGAAGAACTATGTCAAGATTGAGGGAGAAGGCTGCCATTCACAAGCTCAAGCACCTAGGCATCAGAAAATACTAACCTTGCAAATACTTTGTGGATATTTCAAACTCTCACTGTCCATAACTGAGGGAAAATAAGTATGTATTGAATATATATATATATATATATATATATATATATATATATATATAT